>NC_137462.1:246983786-247182165 GCF_964235325.1 Thermobia domestica
GTGCTATATGGACTTTGATCACACATTGTTGATTACTCCAACTTCACTGCAAATAACTGTTACCAAGCAGAAATCTAATGAACATGGATAGCCGTGTTACCAGATAAATGTGGGTAAAACCTAAAACCGTCAAAAAACACCAATTAGGGGTACGCCCACTTACGGACCACGCTGTACTATAATAGATCGGGAGTGAAACAAGTTATGTGAATTACGAAGGAAGAAATTGCGATTCTTTGGCATATTTTTTTCCAAGAACTAAAATCATCCACTTCAGTAAAAAAGAACGCGAGGAAAGGTATTATATAGAAGAAAAGTGATTCCTCTTTAGCTGAAAAGATTTTTTATGTCATATGCCAGAGATCTGCAGTTTTAGACGTTCCACATGTTATAATATCGAAACAAGTCTGTATGTTTCGTTTGAGATCTATGAGTTCGTACCTGAATAGCATTTCGTGACATCCACATGAAAAGAGTTTTCCTAAAGTTTATTGCATGGTAGCAAAACTGTGATCACTAAACTGCATCAGATGATGTGTGAGAGGTGTTTGTACATTATATATTAATTTTATATCACATGGGGATTTTATATGTTAAGAAAACTAAGGAAATTACCAGCATTCTTCCCTTAACTCATAGAAACTTGGACACTGGCTTTTCAGCTCCCTAACGTAATGCACCGTTAAGTACCCTATTTTTGGCATACAATTTAAAGCAATTGTGTTACTCATATTATCCTCATTCTAATTAAAATATCTTAAGAAATAGAAAAATAAATAGAGCTGGCTTATAAAAAAATGCTAACTTCAATGTAAAGTTTAATTTCAAGCGATTCACCCATTCCATGAGCTAATAACAGACAAGTGTATATCACGCAGATTGTTTTGTTTTTCTTCTCCCTTTTAAATACGGTATTTTCCAAAACACTTCTGAATGCAACAGATTATTTTAAATGACGAGCGTATTTGTTAAGTTTTCTCTCTCTAATATGAAAACTTAAAATATATAAAACGATAATCATGCTTGTTGTTCTGTATGGTTGCGAAACATGGTCGCTTACTCTGAGGGAAGAACATAGACTGAAAGTATTTGAGAACAAGATCTTGAGAAGAATATTAGGACCCAAGAGGAACGGAAATGGGGAATGGCGGAAACTTCATAACGAGGAACTACATAAATTATATGGTCTGCCCAACATTGTTAGGGTCGTGAAGTCTAGGAGGCTTAGGTGGGCAGGTCATGTAGCTAGGATGAAAGAAAGTAGAAACGCTTTCAGTCTTGGCTGGAAGACCCATCGGAAGTCGACCATTAGGATGACCTAGGCGCAGATGGGAGGACAATATTAAGATGGATCTCGTGGATCCAATTAGCTAAGAATAGAAGTCAGTGGAGAGCTTTTGAGTCAGTGTAGGCTACGAACGCGGCATTGAATCTCCGGGTTCCATAGGCCATAGAGTTAGTTAGTTAATATGAAAGACTCATGAGACGGTAATTTTTGGCGTATATATTTAATCATCCTCCTTTGTTTATGATACCTATTTCAATGAACGTAACATGATAAAAGGCCATTGAAGATCGGCACCGAACATATTAGACAACTTATTTTAAAGTTAACCTGCCTTTCTTTTATAATGTAAATTATGTTTGTTTTTTTTAAAATACACATAGTAGACCATTTTTCATGACACGCGGGGGCGCTGCTGGTCAGTAGTAGAGCGTTCACCTCCGGTATTTGGGGTCCCGGATTCAATCCCAGCTTGCGCCGTCTGGGCTTTGTTGTGAACAAACAATGTACTCGTGGGTTTTCTCGGGGTTTACTCGTTTCCTCCTACTTTCTTCATTTCATTCATTTCTCATCACCATGTCCTTTAGCCTAACCGGCATAGACGTGGGACCTAAAACTCAAAGATTTCATTTCATTTTCATGACACGTGCTTTTAACTTTAAAACTAATAACTACTGAAATTGTTCAGGCTGCTAATAATACCTGGAAGATATTAAACATTCCTTATAGCAGGGTTGCTAATCCATATACATGTTTGATTTTTTCGAATAGCATTACGTCTGGTTATTTCGTATATAAATTCTATGAGTTAACAAAAATATATAATAGCACACATATTTGTTGGTGTTGCTTACGGATTATAGCATGAGTACCTTAGAAATTCAAAAGGCCTAATAATACAATGGAGACGAACGGGGCAATCCATGTTTCTATTACCTTGGCGTCGAATTCTGCTGTCAAAACTTAAGGTATTATAAGTAGATGAAAAAATACAAGGAAATGAAAACTTGATGTTTCTCAGATGGTTTTATTTGGGAAAAGTGCTTATATATATCATCTAACCACATACATATATTTCAATAGATATCAAGATCGAATTGTGGATTTAAATAGCAAAGCATTCGGAATGTATTATAAAAGCTAATACAGTTTGGTATACTGCTTGAAATTATGTATTTTGTTCAAAAGTATAGACCGACCTGGGTGCACAAATGCTTCGTTTCGGAGTTATAGGCTGCCGAAAACATGAGAAAATGAATTTTAAAGATCCATAGCTCCAAAACCATAGGACCCACTGTAGTCAAGTCAAGATATCACTTAGGAACTAACATGTACGTTATCCAAAAATACATGTTAGAGTGTCCTAAGGTATTCATGCAACTATTTCTATAGAGGGAGTGACTACGGGTATATAATTTGAAGTACCCACCAGCTACCTGTATAAAAACTGTTGCGGAAGTACCTCATGATTCTGAACCATGGATGTTTGGATAGGACACATACTAGTTCCCCAGTGATCTCTTGATCCGACTTCGGTAGGTCCCATAGTTTTGGAGCTATTCATCTTTAAAGTTCATTTTTTCATGTTTTCGGAAGCCTATAACTCCAAAGGGAAGCTTTTGTACACGCAGGTTTGTCAATACTTTTCGTCTTTTCTTTGGTCAGGAATCACCTCCAAAACGTTGTCGGTTATATATCGAGATACTAAAACAAAAACGGCGTCCACTTGTTTGAATAATGGAAGTGGTATGGAAACCCTCGATATATCTCGGTTCCAAATCTCTACAAAATTTCATGCGATAGCACAATAGTATTCGACTTCAGTTTGTCTTGAAATTTAACGTATGATTGTTTGGGAACGCCCCACAATTAGGATGCTGTATTTTTATTGTTGTATATTACATGTACTTTTTTGTGTTCCATCATATTTACCTTAATTTCTATTCCCTTGTTTATTGAACGTGTTACAGGTTAGATGTGCGTACGCTTTCCAGAGAAGCGAATACGCATATTACACGAAAGGAAATGATTTCGCATTCAGTTGTCAAATCTCGTCCTTCCGACGAGTTGTCCAAAACATATACTGGATCACATTCGGCAAGGCATAAGTGTGAGGAGAGAGAACTTGATAAATCGCGTTTCGCATCAAGTATATTAACACATACAGGGGAGAAACCTCATAACTGCCGAATATGTGGAAAGTTATTTAATCAAATATCACATTTAGCATCACATATGTTGAAACATAATGGTGAGAAATCTTTTACGTGTAAAGAGTGTGGAAAGGGATTCAGTGTAAGAAAATATTTCGCGAGACATATCTTAAAACATACGGATAAAATATCTCACTTTTGCGGAAACTGTGGAAAGGGATTTATTAAAAAATCCAGTTTGGCAACACACATGTTAACACATACACGTAAGAAACTCCATTCTTGCCAAGAGTGCGGAAAGGAATACACTATAAAATCGTATTTGGCAACACACATGTTATCTCATACCGGTGAGAAGCCCCATACGTGCCCAGTGTGCGGAACGGGATTTATTCATAAATCATATTTGAAAATTCATGTCTTAATCCATAGAGGTGAAAAATCTCACATCTGCGGAGACTGTGGAAAGGCATTTCGTCAAAGATCCACTTTGGTAACACACATGATAACACATGCAAGTGATAAACCCTATACCTGCCAAGAGTGTGGAAAGGGATATACTAAAAAGTCAAATTTGGCAACGCACATATTATCTCACACCGGTGAGAAACCCCATACGTGCCATGAGTGCGGAAGAAGATTTACTCGAAGATCACATTTGGCTGCACACATGTCAATACATACAGGTGAGAAATGTTATACATGTCAAGAATGTGGTAAGGGTTTTAGCAGAAAGTTTTGTTTGGAATCACATGTCCGAACACACACAGGTGAGAAACCTCATAAATGCGATAAGTGTGGAAAGCTTTTTATTGCGAAATCTGGTTTGTCATCGCATATGTTTTTACATAAGGGTGAGAAAAGTTATACATGCCTGGAGTGTGGGAAGGGATTCTTTCAAAGATCATCTTTGGCAATACACATGTTTAAACATACAGGTGAGAAGTCACATATGTGCCAAGAGTGTGGAAAAGGATTTTCTCAAAAATCAAATTTGGTATCGCACATTTTGAAACATACAGGTGAGAGGCCTCATCCATGCCAAGAATGCGGAAAAAGATTCAGTCGAAAATCAAGTCTGGCATCACACATGTTAATACACACAGGTGATAAACCTCATACGTGCCAATGGTGTGAAAAGGTATTTACTCAAAGATCCCATTTGGCATCACACGTGTTAGTACACAAAGGGAGAAGGCTTAGAATTGCTAAATGTGCGGAAATGGATCTGAAATAAAAGCTTCGGCGTCTTTCATGTTAGTACAGGTGTGAAAGAAACCTACAAGTAGCAAGGGATTTGCCGAAACAATAAGTTTGGCATCGCACGTCTTAATATATAGATGTGATAAAATTCGTAAGTACAAAGAGAACAACGAAATGAAATTTTTTTCACTTTTGCTTCCCACGCTTATTCTGGCTAGTTTAAGGAACACGGTTGTGATGAGAAATAAATGAAATTGTGGAATAAGTAAATTGGAAAGAAACGGGAGAGCCGGAGGAAACTCACGCACACAGCGTTCGTTGACCACAAACTTCACTTGGACAACTTGGATCGAACTCGTAAGCCCATGCACCAGAAAGTCTGAAGAGAGTAGAAAGGGATTTTCCCGAAAATTACTTTTGGAAATACAAGATTATATACACAGTTGAGAAGCCGCATATGCACCAACAGCTTGGAAACGGATTTACTCAATGGTCAATATCACATTTTAAAACATATAAATGAAAACCTTCACATGTGCAAGACTGTAGAAATGGATTCACATACAAATGAAAACCGCATACATGCCAAGAGTGTAGAACGTAATTTCGTAATAAAGGAAGCTTAGTAAAATATGTTAATGTATGCATGTACAAAAATATATAGTAAGTGGGTAGATGGAAGTTTTAATCAAAGTTCAGCTTAGAAACACACACGTTAACTGCAGGTGACGTAGCTTACATGTGCCATAATACTCAAAAGTTATTTACAGAATTTCAATTTCGGAGAAGTATGTGGAGTCTCACACGTGAAAATTATATGTGCAAGGCACATGGAAATATTCAAATGAATAATATTGTACGTAGAACTATTGTGTGGAGGCATGTAGTCGAATTAATGTAGATGAGCATAGGTTAACACATATTGGGGATGTATCGTAGAAAAACATACAGTAAAAGGTAATTTTTTACAACATATTAACGTATCATGTGAGAAGCATTTTGCGTGTTAGTATCTAGGAAGAGGGTATAGGAAAGTAAGTTTAACAGGATTGTGTGAACACGTACACCAGAGATGCTTGATACATTCAAGAGTGTGCGAAAAAATTTAGTCAAGTTAAATTTGACACTTGGTAACTGTTATAAATGGCACATGTAAATTGTCTGAAGATTGCAAACAGAAAATAGCGAAAGACAAACTAGTGACGAATACAAAAGAGAACATTGAAAAATCAACTAGGCAAAATCCGTGATAACACATATGAGTGAGGATATTGGGAAGTAATATAAATATGAACGAATTAAGTGACCGCTGGTTTACACGTAGAGAAAACCCCTCACCTGTGCCAACAGTTTCAAGAAAATTGAGTATCATATTATGCAAAACCCAGTTAAAAACGACTGTATGAGTGTGTTTTATAACAAAAAATTCCTAAAAGCATTGGTATTTAAATAAGCTTATATATACATTTCTGTGAATAAACATATATAATATACGTATACCATTAACTCAACTTTGATAAATGTTTCATTCTAACATGACACAAATCGGTATAAAATTCACAGATGCAATTACAACCTGAATGTTCATTAATGTAAAGTCTAGCTATTTATTCATTTATAACTTGGCTATATTTCTGCATGCACATTCTGATTTCTCCAGGATTTGGGGCAAAAATGTAGTAAGAGAAACGATTCTCATTACTCAAAGCTACGCAATATTGCTGGTAAACTTAGATATACGTTTAAAAGAAGTTAATGAAGTAAGGATAGTTAGTGTACTGATAGCTGTGTAATGAAAGTATTTCTAAATTAGATAAAAACTTTAAGTATTTACTTTAAGTATTTCAATAAAGTAGGTACCACTATCCTTTTCATGAAACGTACTCATTTCCTAGCGAGAGTTTTCAATTAGTTCATATTTCTCTATGCATTCTTTGCAGAATTTTACGATTGGTGTCAACAAGATTTCTGAAGACGAATGAATAAACTTACTATTACATCCGCCACAACGTACCAACCTTCGGGATATACGCTTCTTGCGTTCACCTTCATTTCATTTCCACTGGTTGCAAGGGGTATCGGAATTATTAACATCGACATATCTATTATTTGATGCCATACTTAATAAGTGCAATAACACACAAGCATTGTAAAAACAGTCAAAAATACACCTTATACTTTAGACTAATTACTATTATATATATATATATATATATATATATATATATATATATATATATATATATATATATAAAGGTGGTCCAGAAATATCAATTTTCAGATCGGGTTGGTCTCACCCCTAAAATGGTTCCATATAAAACTAAATTAAGCCAGGAGAAAAATTAGCTTCATTGAATAATATTAAATGGTGCCCCAGGCGACCTAAAATTTTGAATCCGATTACACTACGTATTATATGAGAAAAATCTGGGATAAACCCATGTAATTTAGAAACGGCTATAGGTAATGCAAAGATACCCTGGATAATAGAAATAGAGGAAGAAACATATCTAATTTTGTATAGTACTGTAATTGCGGCCATCTTGAATTCAGGTCAAAATATTTAAATAGAAAGTGGGTCATCTGACATCCTTTTGAGGTATCGTTTTACCAGAAGTACAAATCTGGCACTATTTTAAAGATAGCTTTAGTCATGTAAGAATGATTACCTGTGAAAAGATTTCTCCTTTTCAGATTAATAATTCTTACACGACTAAAAGTAAAGACATGAGTTTGGCGTGAAAGGAACGAAAGGGATATGCACGGCTTCAAACGAAAGAGGAACGCGAAAGAAAATGCACTTCTGAAAATGATTTGTTTGAACTTTATACGCCAAAAGACATGGTGCAGTTCGAGTAATGAAGAGAAAACCCAGTTGAGAATGTTAGAGAAAATGTAAATACGATTGCGTGTTTGCCCGGACCGTCTAAGAGATGTAAAAGGGGAAAAACTAATTTTATTACTCAAAGACTGGTGTTGCTCTTAATCGATAAAAGATCACTCATAGAGCAACAATACATATTCTGACAGCGACGGCAGAGGCATTAGGCCATAATATAGAGGAACTAGCAATAAATTGGTCTTCCATTCACCGATTTTGAGAGAAAACCTGTAGTGAAGTTGCACAGAACTACAAGAAACAATTTCAGAGTGCATCAAGTGTGTTAGTTGTGCATTGGAACGGAAAACTACTGCTGAATTTGACTGCCAGGGAGACTGCCGGCAGATTATCAATAATTATTACAGGAGATGGTGATGAGAGGCTAATTGGTGTTCCCATTTTATCGTCATCAAGGGAACATATTGATTCTACTATAGTATATTCGCTTGAAGAATGGAACTTGGTAAAGTTCGTGTAGGCAGTTTATTGTGACACTACTCCTTGCAATATGGATCTTGTCAACGGTGCTTGCATTCTGCTAGAGCAGTAGCTCCAAAATAACCTTCTATACCTTCCTTGTATACACCACATATATGAGTTAGTTTTAAAAAGTGTATTTGATAACTGATGTGTTTCGTTTGCATTTGGACCGGACGTTCTCCTATTGAAGTGTTTTCAGAACGAGTGGTCTTGAATAGATTGCACTAACTTTATTCCAGGAATTGATGATGTAACAAACAATATTTCCGATGTAAGAAATGTAGTGTTGAATTTTGCTATCAAACTTGTAGAAGCAGGACACTGCAGAGAAGATTACAGGGAATTTTTAGAATTGACCATCATATTTTAGGGTGGCATACCTCCTTGAGGAATTTTCCTTCGTTTGCCTGGACCAATTCACCATGTAAGGTGGATGGGAAAAACAAGATACTATTTAAAATATTTCTCTTTCGCCAACAATTTCGTTTAACGAAGCAGTTAGAAACGGGTCTTCGGAGAGTATGCACTTCCTGATGCTACTATATGTTCGCAGTTGGCTTAAATGTGATCAAACATCCCATTCACTATTACAAGACCTACAATTTTTGAAAGATTTGTACAGTTAAAGACAAATAGATGGTGAATTATCTGAAGTTTCTCTATCTAAATTTTCACGCCGACTCTGGTACTTGACGGAGGAACACGTAGCAGTGGAGTTTTTGATGATGGATCTACTATAATGGAAAAGCAAAAATGGTTGAAAGAATTAAAACTATAAGGGGAACAGAGGCTTGACGCAAGAGATGATACCATAAAAATTCTTGTGAAAAGAGAAATCAGTGATTTTGTTACAACAAACAAATTTTCCTCGAGAGATTTAAAATACCCAAAAGGTTTCTTGAATGTGATCCGACTTCTTGGCCAAATAACAATGACTATCTTCAAGGAAAGACAATAGTTTAATTCATCTACGTAAAAAACGGTCTGCAGAAAGGGGGGTGTAACTAATAGAAGATTACAACAACGTTCTTACAGCACAGTTACGTACGTACGAAATGAGGAGCACAGTTTCTTTTGCAGATAATAAAGATCCACAGACAGTCTTTTCCTATATGCGACAAAGTGAACTATGTAGCAAATAAGATTCATAACTTACCAGAAAGATACTACATAAATAGGGGATATTTCAATATCTTCCAAGTTATAATTTTTCTTTTTCCTCATAATGGTCTATGAATCATCTTGATGGAAGAAAACTTATTTGTAGTTCAAAGCGAAACAAACAGTTTGTTTCAGTTTATGTAAAAGACTTCCAAAATTCTTACATATCTGTGTTCCATAACTGCAATAAAATAACATTACATGAATCATTTTGTTTTTCACACGTAATAACTCTTACATGAATATAGGTAACTTGAAAATAATACCAAATTTTAGCATCTGTTGAAATGCTACCTCAAAAATATATGTCACATGAACCTCTTCCTATTTAAAAATTTTGACCTGAATTCAAGATGGCGGACCTCAAGGCGGCCTCCATGATAACATACAAGATTAGGTTTATCTCTTCCTCTAGTTCCATTATCCAAGATATGTTTCCATTCCCTTGAGCCGTTTCTAAATTACGAGACTTTATTCCAGCTTTTCCCAAATACTATGTATTGAAAACACATTCAAAATTTTAGGTCGTTTGAGCACCATTTAAAATTATTCAACGGATCTAATTTTTTTCCTGGCTTAATTTGGTTCCATATGGAAACATTTTACGGGGTGAGTCTGTAGAAGTTCCTAAATTTATTTTTCCCCATATAAATTTGGACCACCCTAATATATATATATATATATCTTTCATTAATGGGTAACTCCTGAAAATTGTAGTAACGTATTTGTAGCCAGAATTGTATTTTTTACTATCTTCTATGAGATTAGTTGCAACGAGGTATGTTTCCAATTTAAATATTATTCTAACTTTAATGCATACGTTACATTATAGTCCGCAAGCATTGGAAGCTAGTCGTTTCCATGGTAACGTCCCAAGTCTCGGTCGCCATTCTGTAAAAATGTAACGGTGGGTCGTTATATTTTTTAGAAGTCGTGTACGAATGGAAAGAGAAAGAAAACTTGCTCAACAAGGTAAACTAAGCCAATTATAAGTTAAATACTGAAAATTTTGGTAACTGCACAACAAATCACGAGTACACACTTAATATAGAATGCAATAAATATATTAGCACGTAGAGCTATATACTCTTTGTGTTCTGAGCTGAAAAATCAGTAAATAATGATTATATAAATATTATATGACTAATACGTAAGTCAAAACACGCTCATAACACTCGCACTCACTACTAAATACTAACACATGCATAAACTATCATATATATCTACACATATAAATACACAAACTTGGAGTAATGGGAACTTATTTATATTCTAAATTTATTGACTTTTGAACTTTTAAGTAACTGTGTTACTGTTTTAGGCTCTCGGCGGAAAAGGAAAGGATAAATGATCAAGACTTTGTACTTAAACTTCACATTTTCTAAAGGTAAATTACGCCATAATGTCTGGGTCCCTTTCTGAGGGAAAAGGACCCTCGAAATATAAATAAAGATTAATAACCCATTTTTTAAACAGGAGAATCCGAATATTTACTCATGCATATTAAAAACCATGGTAACACGAATTAACATAGCATATACCGCGATTATCTTACCCTTTCTAGCACAAAATGCTAAACTAACTCACTATTTATATAGGTTATGTCAAGCCGGTTAAGTTTTTGAAAAATGGTGTTTAATTCACTGAGGTTGACAAATAATCGTCGAAAATTATTCTCACTGATCCCTAAAAAAATTCACTGCTTCACGATATCTTTCCTTCCCGTATCTAAGAGGGTAGTTTTTCAGCATATATTGAGAATTATAAAATTTCAACTCCTGCTTTAAATTTGGTAATCTTCGGGTTTTCAGTTTGTTATTGCTGCTAAACGTTTAATTTTGTTTGTTCTATAACGAATTTACCTTATTTAGTAGTGGTCCAATCACTAAATTTATAAGAATTTCTGCAGTGCAACAATATACGTCCGTATCGCTCCGGATCACGCTATGGGTATGACGCCATACTACTGAGGTCAGGATCAATTACTAAAAAAATTTTAGATTCTTCGTGCTGAGTTTATGAAACTAAATAGGAAAAGTTTAAACTGGATTTATCTGGTTTTGGCCAAAATATAGGTATCTTAGTGGGCTGAAGGTTAACCTGGATATCCGTTTTGACATCGAATGGGCAAAAAATTTGGGAAATTCGCTCCCAATTAATGAAATATGATTTAACTCAAGAGCGAAACTTAGATCATGGTTTCGTAACGGAGATGCCGATATATGCAAAGAACATATAAAGAAATGAAATAAAATTCTTTTTTAAACCTATAGGTTCCAAAACCCTTCCAAAGCCCTAAAAATTTCAATATTCAATTAAATCTAAGGTTTATATATAAAATATGAACGAGTAATACTTTTACGCACATTCTAATATGTATAAAGGTTATACGGGGTTGTCAAAATTTTTTAGGTAAGGGACCAGCACTATAAAAATTATTGAACGGTATTTAGATTATAAGCGTCTGGTTATAAAGTCAAGCATGTGGACTTTCCCGTCTCCTGTTAAACACCTATATATAAGAGGCTATCAGATAAGTCTTTGATAAAAACAAAAATGGGATGAGGGTAAATTCCTAGGTTTCCAGCACAATAAGGTTTGCTGACGACATGCCACTGATACCAGGGAAGGGAAAGGACCTGCAGTAACTTGAACAACCAACTGCAAATAACATGCAAAATGAAAGTAAAGAAGAAAACTGAAATTATGAAGTTCACAAAAGCAGGATGGAAAGAGACAAATATATGGCTAGAGGGAGAAAGAAAATGCCACTTCGTTGGATTCATTAGTAACTAGCTGAAAGTGTGGAACTTTTAAATTTAATACAATAATAACATTATACGTTCCAGTCATGATGAGTAATTACTGATAAGAGTAAAGTTCACGATTGGAACGCATACAATTTGTTATTATTTAGTATTCTGCCTTTTTTTCAGGTCCTGGGACTAATTAGATGCTTTTTTAATTTTTAACTTTAGGTTTGGACCTGGAAATATTTCTTCCACGTTTCTCGATCTCCAGTTTCCTCTTTTAACTGCTAATATATTATATTTTTCAAATAATCGATTACTTCTTTTATTCGCCCTATCTTTCGCTTTCCTTCTATCTTTCCTTATATAGCAGTACGATGAAGACAAGTTTTTCGCAAGATGTATCCAATCCAGTTGGCCTTCATACAAAAGATGCTTGGTAAATGTGCGAAATTTAGAATGTGTTTTATACGTTGAATTAGTTGTTAACATAATCACATAATTTTTTTTAGAATAACAATTTTATTTATGTACATCTTTGCATAGAGGACCCGTGCATTATTATTATTAAAAGTATCAGTAGTAGTATTACTCACATCGATAATTGTGATGATACCGGTCTCGACGTGTTATCGTTGTTCTTATTTGTTATAAGATCAATGTCGTTGCATATCACCAGAAAAATGTTTGAATTTTCTTTTGGTGCAATTTTAGACTCAGAATTAGCACGAAAATTCTGACGTCTTAAGTATAAAAATTCTTTGGTTATTCAGTAGTAATTGGACAAACGAAAGTAAAAGAAAAGCATTGTCTTATTAGCCAGACAGAAAATTTAAGGCAAAATGTAGTAACCTTTGATCCCCAACTCTGCAAAAAAAAATTATAAAATATATAACTGAGTTTGTGACATTGAATGCAGAAATCGTTGTTGATTCCTATAGTAGCAGGTAAGACAAAAAAATGGAAGCAGCTCTGAATAAGGCACGGACAGTCTTCTCCCTGTTTTCAGCAAAATTTAACACACAAATATACGAACCAAACAAACGCTGAAGTGCATCATAATTGTTGCATAATAGTTCATCACTAATTTGCATATTGCCAGCAGTAAAGCTAAAGTGTGAATGTAGGTTCGAATAAAAGCTAATAGACGTCATCTAAATATATCTTCGGTTGCTGTTTGTTTCCAATTCTCCACTTGGGGAGTAATTACACACTATCCTTTACGCGAAAGGGAAAGTACAATATTTTAAACTACTAAAAAACACTAACATTTCAGGAACATTTGCATCTGTAAAGAATTCTTTATCATTTTCGGAGGAGGTGAAAACTGCTTTGCAGATATTCGTATGCTTAATATGCGGACAAAACAAATATGATAATCTTAGCAAAACACCATTGAACATCTGCTGCATATACGCCCTTGCAAATGTAAACTATTCGAGAACATAAAATTAGCTATGTTAGTGTTATTTCTTTCATGTAGATCAAATTCTGGTAGAATTATTTTCTGGTTTAATTATGTTACACATATTTGCAAAAATACGATAACTCCGGTTCCAGTGCATCGCTTTTTAGCTTGAGAGCAGTGGATTGAACCTTGATGAGACAATATAGCAACATCTATGGTTAACTGAAAGAGGCTGTCCCGATATTTTAGACGCGATCAGTGGGCCGAACGAAGATTGGATTGGATTAAATCCGAGTTTAGCATTCGGTTGAGCAGGGAGGCTATATGACATGGACGCACAGCCTAGCCTGGTATCCGAACCACATAACCTCTCACCCAAAATCGAAGCCAGATCTTCCACGCCAAAGGTCCGTAAGCTATCTACGTGAAAACTTGTGAGTCAAACGAGGATAACGAGAATGAACGTGTTCAGTATAACTCTTTTTTCAAATGAATCAGATATATATTAAGTAACTTGTTTTGCAAGTTTGACACCAGTGGCTTGTGCTTACTTTTTTCGTTCAGTTTTACAGTTACCCTTCATGTATAATTTTTTCCATGTGAAACAGTGCTTCTGTGCATTATTATAATCATTATTACCTGTAAACACATTTTCGAGAATTTTATTCATTTAGTTCTAGAATTTGTTTCACATCGTGTGGTTTTCTATATTGTTTTTAGTCCCATTCTTGCATTTTCTTTCGGACATTTTGCAAAAATTGAGGCCTCATACTACTTATAGACAAAGAAATGCAATCAGTTAATTTATAGTATAATCCGATCGGTTAGTTTCTAGTGGATAAGATTCGTGCAAAAAAAAAAGAACGAAAGAATATGTAAAAAAAGTGCTACAAATTGTAAAGAAATTGGCGGTTTTTTGGCGGGGGATACTACTAACACATCCTTGTTAGAAAGTCAACTTCTTTAGGTGATAAATGTAATAGCAAGTTACATTCTTCGTAGCTATATACTTACCTTGTGTATGTATCTAGAAATCTTTTGTATTAATTTTTCTTTCAATTTTTTGTAACAATTTGATTGGATTGGATTTTCAGTTTAGCGTCCCTTTCAGCAGCGAGGATATACGATACGTGGAACTAATGATTAACGTGGAATCTGAATCACGTGTACTCCCGTCGGAAATCGAACCACGGTCTCCCGCGCCAAAGGCGCGTATGCTAACCGCTTAGTCACGAGTAAGCTCTCGTAACTATTATGTTATTGAATTAGTAAAATAAGTTTATTATTCGTAATCTCTACGCCTATAACTGTCTAAATTCCCATGTCTTAATAATGGACATTTTCTTTGCTGTGATTGAATATGGATGAATTTACTATTTATGTGTGTTCAGGAATAACATATTAGTTCAGCATTTCTGGCATACACCAACAAACGATTTTGACGTACACATGTACGAGTTGTACTGTTTGTTTTATGGTATTCAAACGAGATATATATTCATGCTTTTAATGGAGTAGATTATGCTAATGCCAATTTCCGGGGTAAATCATCTGCAATTATACTTAAGGAACACCTTTCCGTAATTTTTTCTATAGCCTTAATCAGGACTGTTCGATGTATTTAAAAAAAATATATATTTTCATATGTGGTATGTACGGACAATAAGTTATCGTTTACTCGTCTAACTTTAGACTCTTTCCTATTCGTCTGTGTTATTAATATTATCACTACAGACAATGCAGCATTTCATCTTTGGGTTGATGCATACATCCTGTGACGTAAATTTTGATCTAATTTAGAGGGGCGCGTGTTATTTAAATATCCCTCCGATTATTTTGTATTACTCGTTAATGTAGTGATCAGCATTTTCCCCTTTCATCAGATAAACCTAGTCACGTATCTTATGACATGATTTCCTGCAGAGTTAGGGTCCAGAGGTCACCACGTAACTGGTTAAAGCTTTCTGTCTCATCTATATGACAAAGTTTCTTATTTTCGTTTGTCCACTGTCTGCTGGCTACTTACATTTTTTATACGTGTAATGTGAGAGCTTCCGTGCATACTTCCGTTTTGGATCTCGTCTATTAAAGTATTGAGCCACTTGTGTTTTAGAATGAATTGATTATTTTGCTTATGCAACAACGACGTTTCGAATGATACACTCTGCTACTGTTGTGAGCACCAAACCACATTGCAACTTGCTCAATTGTCGTGTACAGTTGTAAAAATTTTTTGAGACTGCTATTCAGCTTTCTGAACGCGTGATGGTCGCACTGCTCTTGCTCGACTATACAGTCATACCCTTTCAGCTGTAGTACGAACTCCTAGATTGCAATACCATTTATATGAGAAGTGAGTAAAATAATGGTGAGAAAATAGTGATAATACAGGTTGTACATCGTTGGTGGTATGCTCCGAGGAAAATTTCGTAACTTTTAAAGAGGGATAGTATTTCCTCCCCGGGCAACCCGTTGAAATCAGCACTATCTCACACAACTCCGAAAATATAAAATAGCGAATCTAACATTGCAACGTGACGTTTTAGTAATTTATATTTAAGGCTAATGTGCTCCACCAGGGACCAGGGGTTACGAGCATTGGCAGCACGCGTGAATCCTTCTCCCTTAGAAGGAGAACTTGCCTCTTTGAACAAATAGCAAGTTTTAAAGTTTGTTGTATGAAACGAGAACGAATTGCATGTCTCATCTCACAATATTGTATCTATGTTTCTATACCTATGTATATCTAAATCTCATGTGTGTGTGTGTGTGATACACTCTATCTTGAAAAGTGCTTAATTATAAAGGCTCTGTCTGTTTTCACATAATACTGCGTTCAGTCGGTCATTTTACTCTTAGTAAACCTGAATTCTCTTTTATTTGCAAAACGAGAAAACTGAACAGAGAAACCAGTGTGACATGAATAGCATACCCATGTTGCAACCTCATGTAAAACCGTAAAGTATTTAAACTAATCTGATGTTCGTCGGCACCCTGTTTGAGAATGGAAGATAGCCCGGACTAAGGTTGTGAAAAGGATATTCCCAGAAAGGATTTGTTCTTGGAATGAAATGTTCTCCAGTTTAAGGACTTATTTTTACAAATAAAAGGGACGGTGGCATAATAGAAATAAAATATGTCAGAATGCGTTTCTAAAGGCAGGAAAAAAGATATTTTCTAAAACTTTATTGTAAATGTGAACTCCTTTTCCAGTTTCGGCGTTATAAGAGTTTAGAAATGTTCATCACAACATTAGGCATATAGTATCGTATAATTTTTAGTCTCTCAAGCGTGTGTTTAATGAAGTTATATCTTGAATAAAATCCCTAAAACTACGTAGATATACTTTGCAAAGAGTGTCCTCAATGTGTAGTGCAGTGAACATTGTACAGGGTGGTCCGGAAGTGGGTGTACTCCCCTTAGTTTTAACAGTATGGTGTTAGTTATAGTATAATGTTGACACATAGTTACCTTGAAGTCTTAAGGGTCTTAAGAGTCATAAACATCGGTACGATTACCATCCACGTCGTAACACATCTGAATTTTGAGCCAAGTTCTCGTAGATGTTTTGCGGAGATACCAGGGAATAACGAGGGTGAAGGCATGCTCCACAGCTGCTCGTAATTCCTGCGTTGTGTGATATCGAGTGTTTCTTTCTTGTTGCTTTATGAAACCCCAGACAGCTTTGTCTGATGTCGTCAGATCTGGACTTCTTGGAGGCCTGGCAAAGGGAGTTGGTAAAGCCAAACCGCAACAACTAATCTTTGTTCAGTGCTATATGGACTTTGATCACACATTGTTGATTACTCCAACTTCACTGCAAATAACTGTTACCAAGCAGAAATCTAATGAACATGGATAGCCGTGTTACCAGATAAATGTGGGTAAAACCTAAAACCGTCAGAAAACACCAATTAGGGGTACGCCCACTTACGGACCACGCTGTACTATAATAGATCGGGAGTGAAACAAGTTATGTGAATTACGAAGGAAGAAATTGCGATTCTTTGGCATATTTTTTTCCAAGAACTAAAATCATCCACTTCAGTAAAAAAGAACGCGAGGAAAGGTATTATATAGAGGAAAAGTGATTCCTCTTTAGCTGAAAAGATTTTTTATGTCATATGCCAGAGATCTGCAGTTTTAGACGTTCCATATGTTATAATATCGAAACAAGTCTGTATGTTTCGTTTGAGATCTATGAGTTCGTACCTGAATAGCATTTCGTGACATCCACATGAAAAGAGTTTTCCTAAAATTTATTGCATGGTAGCAAAACTGTGATCACTAAACTGCATCAGATGATGTGTGAGAGGTGTTTGTACATTATATATTAATTTTATATCACATGGGGATTTTATATGTTAAGAAAACTAAGGAAATTACCAGCATTCTTCCCTTAACTCATAGAAACTTGGACACTGGCTTTTCAGCTCCCTAACATAATGCACCGTTAAGTACCCTATTTTTGGCATACAATTTAAAGCAATTGTGTTACTCATATTATCCTCATTCTAATTAAAATATCTTAAGAAATAGAAAAATAAATAAAGAGCTGGCTTATAAAAAAATGCTAACTTCAATGTAAAGTTTAATTTCAAGCGATTCACCCATTCCTTGAGCTAATAACAGACAAGTGTATATCACGCAGATTGTTTTGTTTTTCTTCTCCCTTTTAAATACGGTATTTTCCAAAACACTTCTGAATGCAACAGATTATTTTAAGTGACGAGCGTATTTCTAAGTTTTCTCTCTCTAATATGAAAGCTTAAAATATATAAAACGTTAATCATCCTGTTGTTCTGTATGGTTGCGAAACATGGTCGCTTACTCTGAGGGAAGAACATAGACTGAAAGTATTTGAGAACAAGATCTTGAGAAGAGTATTAGGACCCAAGAGGAACGGGAATGGGGAATGGCGGAAACTTCATAACGAGGAACTACATAAATTATATGGTCTGCCCAACATTGTTAGGGTCGTGAAGTCTAGGAGGCTTAGGTGGGCAGGTCATGTAGCTAGGATGAAAGAAAGTAGAAACGCTTTCAGTCTTGGCTGGAAGACCCATCGGAAGTCGACCATTAGGATGACCTAGGCGCAGATGGGAGGACAATATTAAGATGGATCTCGTGGATCCAATTAGCTAAGAATAGAAGTCAGTGGAGAGCTTTTGAGTCAGTGTAGGCTACGAACGCGGCATTGAATCTCCGGGTTCCATAGGCCATAGAGTTAGTTAGTTAATATGAAAGACTCATGAGACGGTAATTTTTGGCGTATATATTTAATCATCCTCCTTTGTTTATGATACCTATTTCAATGAACGTAACATGATAAAAGGCCATTGAAGATCGGCACCGAACATATTAGACAACTTATTTTAAAGTTAACCTGCCTTTCTTTTATAATGTAAATTATGTTTGTTTTTTTTAAAATACACATAGTAGACCATTTTTCATGACACGCGGGGGCGCTGCTGGTCAGTAGTAGAGCGTTCACCTCCGGTATTTGGGGTCCCGGATTCAATCCCAGCTTGCGCCGTCTGGGCTTTGTTGTGAACAAACAATGTACTCGTGGGTTTTCTCGGGGTTTACTCGTTTCCTCCTACTTTCTTCATTTCATTCATTTCTCATCACCATGTCCTTTAGCCTAACCGGCATAGACGTGGGACCTAAAACTCAAAGATTTCATTTCATTTTCATGACACGTGCTTTTAACTTTAAAACTAATAACTACTGAAATTGTTCAGGCTGCTAATAATACCTGGAAGATATTAAACATTCCTTATAGCAGGGTTGCTAATCCATATACATGTTTGATTTTTTCGAATAGCATTACGTCTGGTTATTTCGTATATAAATTCTATGAGTTAACAAAAATATATAATAGCACACATATTTGTTGGTGTTGCTTACGGATTATAGCATGAGTACCTTAGAAATTCAGAAAGCCTAATAATACAATGGAGACGAACGGGGCAATCCATGTTTCCATTACCTTGGCGTCGAATTCTGCTGTCAAAATTTAAGGTATTATAAGTAGATGAAAAAATACAAGGAAATGAAAACTTGATGTTTCTCAGATGGTTTTATTTGGGAAAAGTGCTTATATATATCATCTAACCACTTACATATATTTCAATAGATATCAAGATCGAATTGTAGATTTAAATAGCAAAGCATTCGGAATGTATTATAAACGCTAATACAGTTTGGTATACTGCTTGAAATTATGTATTTTGTTCGAAAGTATAGACCGACCTGGGTGCACAAATGCTTCGTTTCGGAGTTATAGGCTGCCGAAAACATGAGAAAATGAATTTTAAAGATCCATAGCTCCAAAACCATAGGACCCACTGTAGTCAAGTCAAGATATCACTTAGGAACTAACATGTACGTTATCCAAAAATACATGTTACAGTGTCCTAAGGTATTCATGCAACTATTTCTATAGAGGGAGTGACTACGGGTATATAATTTGAAGTACCCACCAGCTACCTGTATAAAAACTGTTGCGGAAGTACCTCATGATTCTGAACCATGGATGTTTGGATAGGACACATACTAGTTCCCCAGTGATCTCTTGATCCGACTTCGGTAGGTCCCATAGTTTTGGAGCTATTCATCTTTAAAGTTCATTTTTTCATGTTTTCGGAAGCCTATAACTCCAAAGGGAAGCTTTTGTACACGCAGGTTTGTCAATACTTTTCGTCTTTTCTTTGGTCAGGAATCACCTCCAAAACGTTGTCGGTTATATATCGAGATACTAAAACAAAAACGGCGTCCATTTGTTTGAATAATGGAAGTGGTATGGAAACCCTCGATATATCTCGGTTCCAAATCTCTACAAAATTTCATGCGATAGCACAATAGTATTCGACTTCAGTTTGTCTTGAAATTTAACGTATGATTGTTTGGGAACGCCCCACAATTAGGATGCTGTATTTTTATTGTTGTATATTACATGTACTTTTTTGTGCTCCATCATATTTACCTTAATTTCTATTTCCTTGTTTATTGAACGTGTTACAGGTTAGATGTGCGTACGCTTTCCAGAGAAGCGAATACGCATATTACACGAAAGGAAATGATTTCGCATTCAGTTGTCAAATCTCGTCCTTCCGACGAGTTGTCCAAAACATATACTGGATCACATTCGGCAAGGCATAAGTGTGAGGAGAGAGAACTTGATAAATCGCGTTTCGCATCAAGTATATTAACACATACAGGGGAGAAACCTCATAACTGCCGAATATGTGGAAAGTTATTTAATCAAATATCACATTTAGCATCACATATGATGAAACATAATGGTGAGAAATCTTTTACGTGTAAAGAGTGTGGAAAGGGATTCAGTGTAAGAAAATATTTCGCGAGACATATCTTAAAACATACGGATAAAATATCTCACTTTTGCGGAAACTGTGGAAAGGGATTTACTCAAAGACCTAGTTTGGCAACACACATGTTAACACATACACGTAAGAAACTCCATTCTAGCCAAGAGTGCGGAAAGGGATACACTATAATATCGCATTTGGCAACACACATGTTATCTCATACCGGTGAGAAGCCCCATACGTGCCCAGTGTGCGGAACGGGATTTATTCAAAAATCATATTTAAAAATTCATGTCTTAATCCATACAGGTGAAAAATCTCACATCTGCGGAGATCTGTGGAAAGGCATTTCGTCAAAGATCCACTTTGGTAACACACATGTTAACACATGCAAGTGATAAACCCTATACCTGCCAAGAGTGTGGAAAGGGATATACTAAAAAGTCAAATTTGGCAACGCACATGTTATCTCATACCGGTGAGAAACCCCATACGTGCCAAGAATGCGCAATGGGATTTACTCGAAGATCACATTTGGCTGCACACATGTCAATACATACATTTGAGAAATTCACATATCCGAACACACACAGGTGAGAAATCTCATAGATGCGATAAGTGTAGAAAGCTTTTTACTGCTAAATTTAGTTTGTCATCGCATGTTATTACATAAGGGTGAGAAAAGTTATACATGCCCAGAATGTGGAAAGGGATTCTTTCAAAGAGCATCCTTGGCAGTACACATATTTAAACATACAGGTGAGAAGTCACATATGTGCCAAGAGTGTGGAAAAGGATTTACTCAAAAATCAAATTTGGTATCGCACATGTTGAAACATACAGGTGAGAGTCCTCATCCATGCCAAGAATGCGGAAAAAGATTCAGTCGAATATCAAGTCTGGCATCACACATGTTAATACACACAGGTAAAAAACCTCATACGTGCCAATAGTGTGGAAAGGGAATTACTCAAACATCGTATTTGGCATCACACGTGTTAATACACAAAGGTAGGAAGGCTCAGAATTGCTAAATTTGCGGAAATGGATCTGAAAGAAAAGCTTCGGCGTCTTACATTTCAGTACACGTGTGAAAGAAACCTACAAGTAGCAAGGGATTTGCCGAAACATTAAGTTTGGCATCACACGTCTTAATATATAGATGTAAAATTCGTAAGTGCGAAGAGAACAATGAAATGAATTTTTTTTCACTTTTGCTTCCCACGCTTATTCTGGCTAGCCTAAGGAACACGGTTGTGATGAGAAATAAATGAAATTGTGGAATAAATAAATTGTAAAGAAACGGGAGAACCCGAGGAAACTCATGCACACAGCGTTTGTCGACCACGAAGTTCACTTGGCTAAGGCAGGGATCTAACTCGTGAGCCCATGCACCAGAAAGTCTGGAGAGTGGAACGGGATTTTCCCGAAAATTACTTTTGGAAATACAAGATTATATACACAGTTGAGAAGCCGCATACGCACCAACAGCTTGAAAACTGATTTACTCAATGGTCAATATCACATTTTAATACATATAATTGAAGACCCTCACATGTGCAAGACTGTACAAATGGATTTACATACAAATGAAAACCGCATACATGCCAAAAGTGTAGAACGTAATTTCGTAATAAAGGAAGCTTAGTAAAATATGTTAATGTATGCATGTACAAAAATATATAGTAAGTTGGAAGATGGAAGTTTTGATCAAAGTTCAGCTCTAGAAACACACATGTTAACTGCAGGTGACGAAGCTTACATGTGCCATAATACTCAAAAGTTATTTACAGAATTTCAATTTCGGAGAAGTATGTGGAGTCTCAAACGTGAAAATTATATGTGCAAGGCACATGGAGATATTCAAATGAATAATATTCTACGTAAATTTATTGTGTGGAGGCATGTCGAATTTGTGTAGATGCGCATAGGTTAACACATATTGGGGATGTATCGTAGAAAAACATACAGTAAAAGGTAATTTTTTACAACATATTAACGTATCATGTGAGAAGCATTTTGCGTGTTAGTATCTAGGAAGAGGGTATAGGAAAGTAAGTTTAACAGGATTGTGTGAACACGTACACCAGAGATGCTTGATACAATCAAGAGTGTGCGAAAAAATTTAGTTAAGTTAAATTTGACACTTGCTAACTGATATAAATGGCACATATAAATTGTCTGAAGATTGCAAAAAGAAAATAGCGAAAGACAAACCAGTGACGAATACAAAAGGGAACATTGAAAAATCAACTAGGCAAAATCCGTGATAACACATATGAGTGAGGATATTGGGAAGTAATATAAATATGAACGAATTAAGTGACCGCTGGTTTACACGTAGAGAAAACCCTTCATCTGTGCCAACAGTTTCAAGAAAATTGAGAACCATATTATGCAAAACCCAGTTAGAAACGACTATATGAGTGTGTTTTATAACAAAAAAAATTCCTAAAAGCATTGGTATTTAAATAAGCTTATATATACATTTCTGTGAATAAACATATATAATATACGTATACCATTAACTCAACTTTGATAAATGTTTCAATTTAATATGACACAAATCGGTATAAAATTCACTGATGCAATTACAATCTCAATGTTCATTAATGTAAAGTCTAGCTATTTCTTCATTTATATCGTGGCTATATTTCTGCATGCACATTCTGATTTCTCCAGGATTTGGGGCATAAATTTAGTAAGAGAAACGATTCTCATTACTCGAAGCTACGCAATATTGCCGGTAAACTTAGATATACGTTTAAAAGAAGTTAATGAAGTAGGGATAGTTAGTGTACTGATAATTCTACAAGCCTATGTACAAACAAGAAGTTCTATCTTTGATATAGTTCGAATCCTTTTTTTTTTTTTTTTTACAAAAACAACGCGTTAAGACTGACAAGAGCTGAAATCGTGTGATATACAAAACAGTCTTGTTTAATTTCCTTAAATGTGAAATGCTTGATAGTGCAAGACAGTGTAGCAGCCAAGGAAAACTGACACCAGAAGTCATGTTCTTCTTGTTAGTGCACTGAAATTTAGTGGATTCTGTTTAAATGGAGTTATCTTCAATTTGTGATTCCAATATTAGACGACTTCTGAGGCTTGCGGCGTATATAAAAATATATGTAGTGTCGAGTGGCATATCATCTACCTACAGAAAATATTTAGTAGATGGGGAAAAGATATTCAATTATTATTCGAAGCTACAACGAAAAAACTTTCGAAGATTGCGCCTTGTTTTAGAGAGTTAATGATTTATGGTAAGCTGTTGTTGTTTAATGGATAGCTGTGTATTGAAAGTATTTCTAAATTAGATAAAAACTTTAAGTATTTACTAACGATAATTGAAGTTTTTTCTAAATGGGAGCTTTTGCTGTTCCAGTTGAATGTATGCAGGGGCGCTGGAACCGGGGGCAGCTAACCCCGCTGAAATTTTCGTGGAGGGCAAAATACTTGTTTTGCCACTCCACTTTCAGACTAACAACATGATACAACAGTGACTGTATGAACTACTTTTTTGTGGTAATGTCAAAAAATTCTCTATTCCAATTCATCTTTCTCCTTGAGACATGAATTTGTGCGCTTTTTCTGGCCCCATGTTACACAGAAAGATTTAGGAAAAAGAATTGAAAATTTACTTTATTTCAATTGGTGTACATTCTCAAAACACTGTAAATTCTTTAAGAATTGTTGTTTAAGTAATCTTGTCTGCGATATGAAACGAGTCGTTGAGCGAGATTTTAAAGTTTAAAAAAATAATAGTTTAAATGCGTAACAGGACGTTTAAATATATTTTCTGTAAATTTCAATTATTCTTACAAACAATATGCAGAGTACAGTAAGTTTTATAGTGAGGAAAATGTATCCCTTGTGAGCACTAACGAATGACAGTATTTACCACGTTCTTGCTTGAAGAGGGGACACGTTCACAAACGTCAGCAAGAACACTTCCGACAGGGATATATGTTGAGGTGGGTCCTGGGTGTCCGGACCTCCTCCGAAATCCCGACTTTTCTATAAATAATATAATCCATCCTCGTGTTGGATTTGGACCCCTTCCGAAATAAATACCTCTGTACGTCCCTACCTTTCAAAGAGAATTTACAGCGAAAAAGCTTGATTTCGTGAAAGGTGGCTGGCAGGCTTTTGAACAAAGAAAGAGTAAAATAAAAATACAGAACTGGATGTAACTATTTTCAGAAAAATGAGTAACTTATATTCATTCTTAGGAAAGTAGCAACAGTCTATCGTAGCGTTTGTGCAAAGGACTGTATTCAAACAGTAATTGTTATCTCTATGACATAATTGTGTACGAGAAGTATGTAAAAATATCAGAATCACCATTTTTCATTATCATTGGGTAACGCTAATGGAATAATTACAATAATCGAGAGTACTATTTTTTTTAAGTAAAACTCTATAGCATTCTTAAACAAAAAGAAACAAGAGGGTGTGAATCCGACATTGACATTACATAAATACACTATGCGATCAAAAGTATCCGGACCCCCAAAACATACGGTTTTCATATTAGGTGCATTGTGCTGCCACCTACTGTCAGGTACTCGTTATCAGCGACCTCGGTAGTCACTAGAAAGCTCCGCCGAATTCACGGACTTCGAACGTGGTCAGGTGATTGGGTGTCACTTGTGTCAGAAGTCCGTACGCGTGATATCCACACTACTAAGCATCCATAGGTCCGCTGTGTGTAATGTGATAATGAAGTGGAAACGTGAAGGGACACGTACACCACAAAAGCGTACAGGCCAACCTCGTCTGTTGACTGACAGAGACCGCCGACAGTTGAAGAGGGTCGTAAAGTGTAATAGGCAGACATCTATCCAGACCATCACACAGGAATTCCAAACTGCATCAGGATCCACTTCAAGTACTATGACAGGCGTGAGGTCGAGCGGTTGCTCATAAGCAACACATCATGCAGGTAAATGCCAAACGACGCCTCGCTTGGTGTAAGGAGCGTAAACATTGGACGATTGAACAGTGGAAAAACGTTGTGTGGAGTAACGAATCACAGTACATAATGTGGCGATGCGATGGCAGGATGTGGGTATGTGAATGCATAGTAAACGTCATCTGTC
The DNA here is from genome assembly GCF_964235325.1 of Thermobia domestica. Taxonomy (NCBI): domain Eukaryota; kingdom Metazoa; phylum Arthropoda; class Insecta; order Zygentoma; family Lepismatidae; genus Thermobia; species Thermobia domestica. The sequence continues at coordinate 247,009,547 of NC_137462.1, forward strand.
AGCGTGTGTAGTGCCAACAGTAACATTCGGAGGTGGTTGTCATTGTATGGTCGTATTTTTCTTGGAGGGGGCTTGCACCCCTTGTTGTTTTGCGTGGCACTCTCACAGCGCTGGCTACGTTGGTGTTTTAAGCACCTTCTTGCTTCCCATTGTTAAAGAGCAATTCGGGGATGGCGATTGCATCTTTCAACACGATCGAGCACCTGCTCATACTGCATGGCCTATGGCGGAGTGGTTACACGACCATAACATCCCTGTAATGGACTGGCCTGCACAAAGTCCTGACTTGCATCCTATAGAACACCTTTGGGACGTTCGGGAACGCCGACTTCGTGCCAGGCCTCACCGACCTAATCGATACCTTTACTCAGTTCAGCACTCTGTGAAGAATGGGCTGCGATTCCCCAAGAAACCTTCCAGCACCTGATTGTAAGTATGCCTGCCAGAGTGGAAGCTGTCATCAAGGCTAAGGGTGGGCCAACACCATATTGAATTCCAGCAGCACCGATGGAGGGCGCCACGAACTTGTAAGTCATTTTCAGCCAGTTATCCGGATACTTTTAATCACATAGGGTATATACAGTACAGATTTTTTTAATGTAACATTTACAAATTATATAGTGTAGACACTACTTGTTCGTAGTTGAGTTAGTGCATCAACCGCGTTGGTGTAATAATACCTTTTGTTATGGTGTTCCGCTTTTATGAATTTTGTTTTGCCCATGTTTGTGTGCTTTATTTAAAAAATGAAAATACGGTATGATGTTTTGAGGCACAGAGAGTCCTATATCTAACAATGAATTAATTTTGTTCACATTACCCAAGATACACTAAATCAACAACACTTTTTTGTTATCAAATGCAACAGCTCTTCTAAATTTTAAAGCAGGCTAGAAACATTTCCTTTATGTTTAATTTCTTGGATTAAAAATCAAAATACAAAATATTTTTCTAATTAATTGTCCGATTGCTTTGAACCTAATGATTTGTGATTATAGGATATTGCAAGTATTATTATTATTAGTTTATCAGCCCTACAAAATCGATAACGAGCAACCGTGGCGCAGTGGTAGTATTACGACTCTGTATTAGGGAGATCCGGAGTTCGATCTCCGAGGCCGGCCATCGTGACAGGTTATTTGATGGTTTCCTCAGGCAATGCTGGGATGGTACGTTCTTTAGAGGCTGTGACTCCCTCTTCTAATTACTTCTTCCCTTCCTTCCTCTGTTCCTTTTCCGGGTTGTGTGCTCGCAGAGGGGCGTAATCCCTGTCACATGAAGGACCGATATATCCAAACGTGCTGAAGGACCCATAAAAATTCAAGTCCTATCCATCCACAAAATCGATGATCTAATTACTAGTTGGCGAACCTTAGCAATAATTTTTCAACGCACAATTATTATTCACCCAGTTGAAATTTTGATACACCTTACATTAGTTTTTGAGTATTTGTATTTGTGTTTTATCGTTGCTTTACCAGCACAACAGAAAGTAAAGTGAACACTGATTAAATTCTCGGAAGGAGCACTCAGTTTACGCATTAACGATCGCCTGAACTCCCAAATCACATAACGTTCACTTAGGCCTTGTAGGAGAGAGTTTTGAAACCTGTAAATCAGTCTGACATTAAAATAAGAGAGTTAACTTTGCGTTACTAAATCGTTTGGTGTTTATGTAGGGATGCAAGTAAATGCATGTTACACATGTGTTCCTTACTTTATTTCTTACTTTATGTCTAGCCGAAAAAGAGCCCTTCTTGACACACGGTTGAATAATAAACAAAGAAAGTTTCGAAAAATACAAGTCTTCCTGGTGTTTATGAAAAAAATTCACCAACAACCAGTGCCAGCATATGTACAGAAAGTTCACAAGAAAGTGCATCTCAGAATTCTCTGCAATGTGGCTCACTTGAAGTACAGGATTCCACGAGCACCTCCAAGCAGCAAATTGAGCAAAGAGTCAGGCAAATTGAGACAAATTCCCCCAACACTCCCATACAGGACATGCCTAAAGAACTTGATGGAAGATCTTGTATAACGGATCAAAGGGAAAAGTTTGAAATTCCTGTTTTAGAAAATAAAACTCAGCTGAATAAGGGTTTCAATTTTTCACGAACGGCACGCTGATCTTGTCACGTGGAATGATTTCATACATTTCCTGGTAACATTATGACACAGTCAAAGATTACGTTTTGTGTTTTGATTGTATAAGGCGTACATTTTACAGGTAAAATGCTGATGCAAGGACCTGAATTGACTTTTCTCGTCATAGGGTTCAACAACTGGAAAAAGGCCACAGACAAATTCAGAACACATTAGAAAAGTGAACTTCATTGTCCGAATAATGTCCGTGTGGGCATTCCCAACACAGTTAAAAATATGTATATAAAATGGTAAAAATTGTAGTTACAACCCATGTTACCAAAAATGGTTGGCCCAATATTGATTTTTAGTTGACATCACCAATTATCAACCGTTGAAACGATGGTTGGGCATGTCCGCTTTGCGTTTGTTGGGCCAACGCACCATTTCTCAACGTTGGTCCCACGAAGAAAACAACAGTTTTTCAACAATTTCCCAACCGTTGATGTCGCGTCAACCATTTGTTCAACCACGTTTCACCCGTTAATGTTTACGTCAACGTTGGGCCAACAAAAGATCAACCGTTACCGCAACAGTTTGACAACGGTTAGCATTTTACAACGTTGGCCCAACAAAAAGTCAACCGTAATTACAACCATTATTCAACTTTATACACATATCAACCATATATCGACGTTGGGCCAACGACAATAGAAACGATAACACAACCGTTAAAGCACTTCAACCATATATCAACATTGGGCCAACGACAGGACACATGATAACACAACCGTTAATGAACGTCAACCAATTATCAACTATAGATCGACGTTGGGCCAACGACAATACAAATGATGACACAACCATTATTCAACTTCCAATCAGTTATCAACGTTGGTCCCACGTTGGGCCAACGATAGGTAACAACGATATTTCAACCAACATGGACTGGATGGTGGGGATGGTAGCTTCCTTTGTCGCAGCAGGAGAATAACGGCATTGTACCTTGTAAAGAACCAGACAATACTGACGCAGCCAGTGGTGTACGGGTAGCAAGCCTGCTTGCCAAGTGGCATTCGGCTAGGTCGAGCGTAACTTTTCTTTTCTAGTGAAGTTGAACTTTATTTATAACCTTTAGATATCAATGCATAGGCCGATATGGGAGGGAGAAGAATGTGCGAAGGTAGCGCGGCTCTGGATTTGCACAACTCAGCATCCGGGTATTCCCCAGGTGGGACTGAGGAAACCCAGAGAAAGCCCTGCCGGAGAAGGGTTCGTGGTTACGCTCGACCTAGCCGAATGCCACTTGGCAAGCAGGCTTACTACCCGTACACCACTGGCTGCGTCACTATTGTCTGGTCCTGCACAAGGTACAATGCCGTCATTCTCCTGTTGCGACCATGGGAGCTACCATCCTCGGCAGTTTGTAAAAAAAAAAAAGCCAGTCATATTTCACACATGATTGGTGAAAGGACTTCAAGGACCAGAAGAAAACCAAAGAGGTATATTTGAGCGGACAGTTTTTATTCAAAAATTTGAAGGAAAAAACATATATACATATACCCACAATGTAATTTATATATGGTGTCAAATTATCATACAATTAGTATTTAAAACATGTTAAACAAACCTTCAAAATCTATAGTTATGCTTTGAAGGCCATTATGCTTATTCGGATAATCAATGAAAACATTTGTTTCTTTCATTGATAACCATTTACATTTTCGTTTTAGTGATAACTATATACATTTTGCTTATTACTCAGAAGTCCTAAAACTATAATGTTTTACGATAATTGTATAGGAAATAACTTTACTACAAATAACAGTGTGATATTTTGTATGTCATTTTACAATATTTGAAAAGATTATACGGATGGCGCAATATGGATGATCTCATTTTTATTTTTTAAATTCTCAAATGCGAGAAAGGTTTCCTGATAAGTATTGAAACAACGTGAAAACAATTCGTGCAAACAGGGAATAAAAAGAGTCTTATTTGAAAAATAATTTTATATTACACTCATAGAAACTACCTGTATAGATACATGAAACGTTCCACAATTATGCAAGAGGGCACAGAACTCTGCTATGGCATACCAAGAAAATATTAAATACTTTTCATTTCTTATTGAATACTGATACGATTTAGACAAAAATGATACATCACAAAACTGAAAAAAATACATTGAAGGCATTAATACTAGGCCAAAAATTTCCGAAATCCGGCTTTCAAAAAAATCCGTACTTAGATGAAACAAGCAGTCTGGGTTTCGAGATTCTGATTTTTGTTTTAAGCCGCGTGGTGCTCTTGAGCTCACCGTCACAGCCAAATGGAAGGGAGGGGGGGAGAAGCCATGTTTTAGCGGGATATGGCGCGGGCCATCTAGCCAATGGCATCATTGCATGCACCTTACGGCTTCTGCTACGCAAGGCCATTCACATGAAACAAGTTACCTGACAATGTATTTCGGGTCGCCCGACGCATCCGTGTATCCCATCGGTGATATATCCAACATACGGAAAGTAGAAGCAGATGCGATCGAAATACAAAATAGAAAATTTCCGCGTTTTGCTTAAATCAGCGACAGCTTTTGACAGTGTCGGGCAGCCACTTGTTTTATTCGGGTTGCCTTGAGTAGCAGAAGACGAAAGGCGACAACAATGATGTAATTGGCCAGGTGACGCGCCCCAATATTTCCTGTTCAGTAAAATGACTTGTCCCTTTCCGACTGCGGCGGTTTAAGCTAAAGAGCAACAAGCCCACAACACGCGGATTCAAGCTGGACCAAAACTTTGAGCAGTGTTTACGAACTGAAAGTTTTTTTTTTTTTAATCATTTCTTATGTCTATTTATTCAATTGGTCGCGTGGGGAATTGCTGTACTTTACAAAAGCTGGTTTTCCATTGCCTTAACACACACACACACACCAAAAACTGGAGGTTGGTTAAACACATTAACTCAACGTGTTGACTCTTGACTGTGGTAGAAAAAAAACTGGATTATTTTCTAAACATCCGGTGTTTTTGTTTCTTTTTTCAAAATTCAGATTTTTCCGACATTCGAAATTTTCTATTTTATTTTCCGGAATCTAGAAAGTAAAATTTCCGAAATTTCCCATCCCTAATTAATACTGTAGTACAGGCTTGGATCAAAATATGTCTCCTATATGCTTGATACGAAAGTGTCCCAAAATTCACGCAAAAAGTAATTGTTACATTTTGACTTGAGCTGAAAATGAGCCTTATCGCCGATTACACTTTGAGGGTTTGTTAATCAACAAAATCGTTGCATTTGTAGTTCAGAAAATCGAATTAACGCCTTGGAATGCCAACAAGCGTTGTACTTCAAGGAAAATGAACGCTATATGAACGAAAGTCAGCCAGATTCATTTAAAATGGTCATGGAAAATTTCAACAGTGTGCGTATGTGGAGGCTATTTACCCGATGTGTTGTTCCATGCATAACCGTATACTGTATAGTTTATGAATGAATAAATAAATACAATCAAGTTTTAAGTATAAATATGTATTTTATGTCATAATTAATTCTTGCGTGAAGTTTGGGACACTCATTATTAGCGTCCTTTCTAAAAGAATTCAGTGGTCTTCTTCACTTCTCACAATTTTCTCTCTCTTGGAATACCGTTAAAACCAGATTCTGAAAAACAGACAGCAGCTGTATAGCTCCAAAACCAAACGTGTCTCATCGAAGTGAAAAGCCTTAGTCATGATTTCACAACGATTTTTTTTTTTTTTTTTTTTTTTTACATACAGAAAGAGGCATTTTGCAACGTCATTAATTTTGGTGCTAAGCCTAAAGTTCAGATCCACGTAAGAAAATTACTTGGACAAAGTTTTTCGGTTACTTCACACATTTTCCGGCTGTCATAAAGAAAGTGCAGGGTCCCACCTGAGCTTCCCTTATGAGAGTAGTAGAAGATAGTTGTGGAAAACAACCGAAAAATTTTGCCCATGTAATTTCTTACGTGGATCTAAACGTTGAGTTAGCACCAAAATTAATGACATTGCGAAACTAATGCTTATATTACTGATTTTTCCATATAGTTCTATACAGTTCTTAAAAAAAATCCAGTATATTTCTAGGGTTTGCAACTCAGTACACACCTGCTATTTTTCAACTCTTCAAATGTTAACGGAATTCACTTTGGAGATCATACATCAACGGTACTTTGCAGCCACTTTATATCTCAGAAAATTAGATTTTAAATTTTTTAACCTGGATGTGTATCTTTGCTCTAACTAACTTTCTCTCCTGAAATACAATAAAACCTATCTAAGGAACATTAATCAACATGCGCGGCATCGCATGCCCATCCAAGCGCACCAAGAAATGTAAGCTACCAAAATCAAGTTATACACGAACCGGAGTTTATCGCGAAATCGTTGATTTCGAGGGCCCGTAAAAACTAATCGATGTTAAAGACGGGAAAATGAGCTTATGAAGTTTGGGTGATATGGTAGTTATGCACAAATGTGCAAAATTGCATGTTTGTAGCATAAACCATGTCTGAGTTGTGGACCTCTGAAATCAGCTTTTTTTCGCCCACTCACGTACTCATTGACTAACTGACTCTCATTGTTAGGGTCCTCCCAGTTAGCTAGAGAGTTGAAATTTTGCACAAAGTTTCTTTATAACGTCCCGAGTATTGAAAAAATTATGAAATATGAGGTAGGTCGTATCACAATATTTTCTAAACTTTATGCAAATGTTTTTGCACTAACATGTGAAAAATATTTCAGTGAGCTTTAAGCAACTAACCGTACTATGAAGTGTATGGGGTTACATATATGTCAAGGACGTTACGTCAAAACACGGTCAGATCCGATCAAAAACATCAGAGATACCAAAACTTCAGCTAAGTTCGTCAGGCCCAGAATAGTGGTAAGACGGAGGAGGGATGAGCAAAGCTCCTTGGCGAAAACATGTGATAGAAACTTTGGAAGTTTGCGCGAGGTCTCACACCATCGTCAACCGTAAAACCCGAATATCATCAATCTTGCCACCTCTTGGCAACTTCCTAACTTTCTCTAACAGGTCGCCAAGAAACTTTCGCTCATCCATCTTTCATCTTACCGCTTTTTAAGGCTGACGAACTTGGGTGAAGTTTCTGATCGGATCTGATTAGAACTGTCATATCTTCTTTTCGAAGGAATGTTTTTTGAGATATAAGGTAGCAGCAAAATGCCGTCGATGTGTAAACTCATAATTCTAATAAAAATGGTCCATGTTACAATAAGGAAGACAGTAATACAAGGATTCATGACAAAAGTCCCTAATTAGAATGCATTTTGTGAGGAATTCATCGGATGAGATTGTTAATTCACCCTTTCCTTCGGATGCTCTAAACATGTGTAGCGAACTGCTATTAGGAGGCTTATGAAATATGTCTGTTTTCTTCAAAAACACTTGACACCTTAATGAGTAAGGTTCAGAGTTTCTACTATTCTGAACAATTGATTTTATCAGAAGTACTTCTTTCGCTTTAGTCATAAAGCAATTATCCGGTGATTCACAAGAAAGCAAACACCCACCAAGTTTCTCCAACCGTATGGACTTTATGTTTTGCTTCTTGTCAATTGTTACTGGACGGATCCTCTTCATAGTATTGTCACACACTGAATCTATTTCGCACAATCTGTTTGCAACCTGCGTCAACTCACGATTGGGACCACGCACCATGGATTTAATCTTCCGCATTTTATTTTCAAAGGGAAAAGCAGAAAAGTTATCTAAGGGCCCGTAATTGGCTACGACATCTGCTATGTGAAGTAAATTGTGAAAATTGTATGTTAAAATACTTCTAGAATAATATACTTGGAGAGAACTAACAAAAACGTGAAGTAGCTGACTTGCATATAACCTCCACTCCTCGTTGCCACTGAACATTTTGCTACAAAGTATGTAAGCTGATACATGTAGTATGAGAAAGTGTTCATACAAATGGTTAGGGAGAATTCCTCCTAAAACTATAGGTCCGAAATACAATAAGAAAGCCCTAAGCTCCGTAGCTTTCCAAAATTTAAAAGCACATAAAGCTCTGGGTTTACGAACAAACTCTCTTGGACAAAATTTGGCGATGCTTTCCAATCTTTGTGACACTTCCCTTGTTTGAAGAAAGCTCAGTCGGCATTGTTTGGGACCCTTTTCAACCCACATCCGTATTAACTTTTTTGTCACTCCTAAACATAGAAGATGCATAGCATCTAAAGGAAATTGTGAAACTAATCCTAACTGTAGATTAGACAATATGCTTTCGCAGCGTTGATGGTCGTCGTAAAACATGTTACGGAAGTCGGAATCAGTTCTTTTGTTGAAATTAACTTCATACTGCCATGTTGTATTACCATAGCTGACTCCCTCTTGTTCACATTTCTCACAACCATGAAAGCTATTATGAGAGACTATACACTTCACATATGCCCTAGCTGGAGCATCGGCTACAAAACAACTTACGCGAAAACCATAAACCTTACCATTGACAACTACTCCTCTTGTTTCCAATTCAAGGCACTCATTCACGAATGGCTGAAGAAATTCATAACTGCTGCTAGGTTTAGAATCGCCCAAGTAAATAGCAATTATAAAGGGCGTTTTGTTAACCGACTGATCTAATAACCCAAGTATCGGCCAGAAAGATTTTGAAGAGCTTTCGCAAACAGGTAAACCATCTACATTTACGGTAAGAGTTAATAAGTCAGATATGTCGTCTGGTTTTAGGGTTGATATTATTGGATATTTTTGACCATCTCGTAGACCTTCATGTGCTAATTTTACTATTTCTTTTTCTACACCAATATATACTAAAGAACCACGATCATGTAACACTTGAGTGAGGACGTTTCGTGGAGTTTGCAAAAGCGTCCTAGCATCTGTAGGCAAATCAGGAAAATGAGGTTTCAGAATCTTCAAAAGTGCCGTTGTTGCATTATTAGGTATATTAAAGGTTTTAGACCAGGTGATGAGCTGATCTTTCACTGAAGGCACACAGAATGAATGATGTGGTGCATCCACACTTCCGTTCTCACTACTGTTTGCAACTATAGAAGTTACATCATTACTTTTCTCACTACTGTTTGTAAATATAAAAGTTGTTTCAGCGCTTGTTATACAAGGACTGTAAATATTTACATTACTAGCAACACTTGTACCTGAGTGAAAGTTCACAAAATTCGTAGAACATCCTGCAACCTGTTTCCCAGATGAACGCAATGCCTCAAGAATGGTCCATTCCTCCTTCTGGATTAGTCTCCTCTTGTGTCTCTTGGAAATTGGATGACGTACGCCTTCGTTCTCTTCCTCCATTTCTATCTCTTCCCCAGCGGAACCAGTTCTGAATCCTTTCTTTTATTTCCTGGTCTGTTGCTTTCCTGGCTATTCCATTAAGACGCACAGCCCCTGAAATGAAAATAATTTGTGAAGTCAACAGAACAATACTAGATATACTACAAATAGAACCAATAGATTACATCAATTCTTTATTATCCGTACTTCAGTAACGGTTCGAAAACACTTGAAATATGAACACGCAAACTTACTACAATGTTCTATGTAACAGACTGGCGTGACTGAAAATAAAACCACTGTCTTAATGATAGTTGATTTTAAAAAATTACGATTCTACACAATGAAATAAAATCTGAGCACTCACCACATAGAAATAGTAATTTTAACGGCCTCACATCATAATATTTGGTTGTATTTAAGTAAAGAAGAGAGGTCAAAAATAAAAATGGGTAAAAATCATGAAGGAAATTTCACAACACTTTAAGTCAGAACATTGTATAAGCTATGCACGAATACTAGAGATAAGTCACAGTCTACGTAAACAACTGCAAGAATCACTGCTATGCTTTCTTCTGAGATATTGGCAAACTGAAGGAAATTCGTGTCAAAAAAAAGTTAACTACGTTCAACGTTGATAACAGTTAATTTTTATTCTCAAACTCTGTATCAAGTTTTAATTCTTTACAACATAAAAATTGATGATAGGTCATCGAGTTTTTTCTTTCTTTTAAGTGATGGGTTTTAAGAGGGCTCTCGACGCCGAAATTAAATTGCACGCATGATGTTACAAATGATAGCGTAGTTAAAACTTCTCTGAATATTTTCCGTTGTTTGAAAGTTAGGAAATAAACTTTTTAACACACACACACACAAAAAAAAAAATTCATTCCTCGCTTTTTACATAACCAAAACATTCAGAGGAGTTGTAACTACGCTATCATTTGGAAAATCACATTGTTAAAAGAACAACTTGCAATTTTTTTCCTCTTTATAAGTTTATGAAATATTTAGGGAAACTTTTAAAATTTGCGGCAATTTAATTTCGGCGTCGAGAACGCTATTAACCTTTTTTAAAAATTTGTTAAGTCGTATATATCATCTGCCCGCTTCTACTTGAAAACACATTTCCTTTTACACCTAGATTTGCTTACACAGAATCTTCTGTACAGTAAATATCGCATAGGGCTACGTGAATATCCCCAAACCGAATCTCCAATCTCCAAATACAATACAACTGTCAGTTCTCATTTTGCAACATTGCTCTCTTCCGCATTGAAGAAAATTATTGAAGGTGTACAGAACTCCCACCAGTTAAGGCCGGTCTCGCTACTCTTGTTCCTTCTGGTGGCCCAGGCTGGAAGTGGGTGATGAAATGCGAAAATGAGCTTCATTGATTTTGCAGATATGCCCTTTTAACATGAAATAATTCAAATATATTTCATCAACCTCTGCTCCTTACATAGTAGTATCATTGAATTTCCTTCAGTGAAATGAAAGGCGTCAACACAAGTCGACTAGTGCCACTGCATCAAATTTACGAGAAGTATCGAGATAAGGTAATATCCTACCTAATATTATTCTTGAAATGGTCAACTTCTCCAGTGATCTCTTTTTACATTTCCCAGTCCAATTGTACAAGACCGCTACTTCGTCAGTAAAAACTCTTCTTAATATGTTCCTCACGACGTGGCCAAGATTTCTCCCACCAAAAGTGCCAAGGTACGTTTCCTGAAACAGAATTATAAAAATAAGAAAAGAATTGAAACACTTCCTTCACGTTGTAAGTCAAGCAATCACAATATACCAGTAGTGGGTCTACAGACCAATGGCCTCACGTCAATTGCAATAACTATTTAACATCTAATGGTGGATTTCTATAACAATACTTACGCACTGAGTAGGATGAGGATTGTTTAAAAGTCCAATTTTTGTTGCAAAGACATCATTTAAGAAATGCGACGGTTCAGCCGTCGCTTGAAAGCCCAAGTAATCTAGTTACTGTTTGGAGGTGTTTAGTCGGTAACTAAGATGCAATTTTTCAGAATGAACTGTTTAGTAATCAAATAACTCCGTATTTTTGAAAAGATAAAACATTATTCACGGAGGATAACTGTTCACAGATGAATAAAGGATGATTTCGATCCCATTCTTGCGTACCGATACAATCATGATGATGTACGGCTCATGCATTGAATTTGAAAGCACACAGCACACGAATCGGTTGATCTCCCATGTTTAGGGTAGTTTGACACACGGGATTGCCCATTGGCAACTGCTCTAAAGCTCTAATACTTCGTGGGAACTACTTATGAACAGGGAGTGCTCAAAGAACATCTCACACACACATCGCCGTTGTACTTAAGGTCGAAGTTGTAACGTAAGAGACGACGGTGTGCTTCATGTTGAATATTTTGAACCATGAATACGTGTGCGTGATAGAGTTTTGAATATGAAGGAAAAAGCCTCCTCTAGGCATTCCATCTGGTTAAATATTACCAGGGTTTGTTCTTCGTTAAGTGGACCATTGATTTAGTTCTTTTTTTTTTTTTTTTAACCCAACTTACCGAGCAACATCTTTATTATCTGAACGTATAATTGTTTAGAAGCAGGGCTGCCACAAATAAACTACAATAGTGTGAACTACTTTGTGGGTACGAGTTTACACAATTTGGTACTTCAGTGTTTTTAAAGAAGGATGTTAAAAATTAAAGTGTATTGCCTTGGACGAAATTTGAAAGTTGACGTGCTTTTAAGACGCGTAAAGAATAAATAATGGGGTTCGGTAAACTTAATTCAACAATTCATGAACGTAGCACAACGAAAGGTTAAAGTCCTAGACACGTTTACACATTAAATTCATATCTAGGTATTATTTTTAATTTGCCAAATTCTCCGTTATTCTAATGGGATTTTATTTTAATAAAAGAAATTTGAGGCACTATCCCCTTGGTTTCAAATCTTTTAGGTATCCTTCCACCCCCACCCCCCGATTTACTTTAACTGATTCTTAAATTCACTCTACTAATTAATTAAATGAAGTCCTCTTCAATATTTCAAACGTACTGAATTGGCCTCTTTTCATTGAGGGGGGGGGGTGCTCCTTTCGCCGGTAGGATCCCTTGAAGAATCCACATTCGATTTTTATTCTTTCTTTTTAATCAACTTTGGGTTAACACGAGACAAGGAAGGGTGTAAGATAAAAATGACGGGCAGTTTAGTTTCAGGTCTCTTTCTGCCTACTGCACTGTTACCTTACATGAATAGGTCTTATTACGACTTCTTCCCAATATCTAACACGCCCTTTCCTTCCCCTGTGTTCATTCACAGTTGCCTAGAATCCAAAAATAAATTTTGACTCTGGATTCTGTGAGCCCCCCCTCCCAAGGAAAAACTAGAAATATCTTCCTACATAAACAATTTACGATATTCCGGAATGAATAAAGTATCTAAAATTGGCAAGATGTTCATTAAAGTAAACAGCTTGAATGATATTTAATTTGTCTCCTTAATTCAATTTTTAAATATTGATGCACGGAAACAAAATTAGCGTAAAAATGCAAATATACTATTATTTAGAACACAAGCTTACCAGCGTCGTTGCATTATCACGTACTTGAAGCCATTCTTCCAAGTTTAACACGTCTTCTACTGATGTACATGGAATTGTGCAGTTTTCCGGTAAGTTCACTTTTGCAGGCGATGTAGAATTTCCTTCAGTAAACAAACATCATTGCTTAAATCTATTAGCATATTTTTCATTTCTGCAAGGTGTCTTGCAACTACTGCAAAACCTAGAATGAAAACAAAATGGGAGAAAATTAATACTAAAATTTTTGTAATAATTACTCTAATATTATGTTCTTGTTGTGTTTAAGCATGACGTGTATGAATTTTTGGATGAAAGAAAATACTTGTTAGAAAAGGTAGGCGGTGGGAAGGGGACGGTAGGCCGAAGCGCCAGAATACCTTAAACACACCATTTGCTGTTTAAATTGGGAATAAGTGACCTAAGTATATCTAGGGTTGTTGTATTTTAAAATAAAAAGAAAAAGAGATAGTAAATAAATAAAATAAACCTGAAGTACAAAAGAAGTAATTTTTAATTTACTCTCACTCACATCTTCGTAAATATTTGATTTTTACTGAAACCCTTGACATTAAGTTACGTCCACAATCATGTGATTATGTTGGCCCTACGTCCAACCCCAGAAAATGTTTTCTTAAACAAAGGTACTGAGAAGTTAATAACATATATTTTAACATTGTAAATATTTAATGTAAAATAACATATAGTACAGTATTCATATATGTTAAAATTGTACTACGTTACTTTGTACTACACGACTATTCTCTAAAAGTCGAAAGTAGAAGAAAAAAATTATAACTAGGGGAAGTTTTATTTCTCCAGACATTTAAGTGATTTTTATTATCCTCCAGTGTTTATATACTTATCAAGTGTGTCTCTTTGTTTTAATTACAGTATTACATTCTTGTAATACCTACCAACTAGGTGAGCCTATATTCAGATCAAGCTGAAAAGAAAACACGAAAATGCTTACCTAATGTAGATACGTGTTAATTTGCCTGAACTGGCATGTACCACAACTACTTTTAACAATTAAAACTTTAGAAGGGATTTTTCGAACAGAGCTACGTCTTTCATCAGGCATGAAGCAAAAGAAACTCAGGGAAAACTAAATTAAGATTAAAGGAAACGGACTATTTACATGGAGTCACCAGCGTGTCATTGTGCCAGCCAATATAGTTGAGTTTGTACCCAGACTTCCAGAAGAGCAAATGCATCCTTATTCTGCACATTCTTTAATATTAGACAACAAACCATAGTGGGCGGTTTCAGGGTTTCAGAATTACAAAATATCTTCTAAAGCCTTTGTAATTCTTAAACCTCATATCATTCACTCATGGTTGGTTGTCTGAAGTTAGATCATGTGCAGAATAAGATGGATATGCTCTTTTGGAGGCGTGGGTACATAATTGCAATTTCATTGCCATGAATAATGGGAATGCTTTGTAATTCAGCTTCTGTTCAGGCAAAATAAAATGGTGGAGAAACGTAAGAACAAATCTGTCACTTCATGAACTGTTACTTCATTCAAGTTCTGAGAGTGGTTGGAATCCAAAGTTATTCATTCGGTCCCGCGTTGCATAGCTGCGATGGTTAAAACGAAAGTATAACTCCAAATTTTAATATCATGTAAACAACACGAAAAAAATAAAATTTTGGCAAAAATGCAATATTAAAATCAATCAAAGTAACTTACTGCACGAGCATTCCGAAACTGTGGACGACTGTGGATAGGTCGAGTTCGAAATTATTCTTGATGTTCCGCCTTCTAACAGTTGATTGTCAGGTGATGTATTTCCATCTGAACTTGGTCGACCTTCTGTAACTTCTGCTGAGAAAAAAAAATTATTAAAAAAATAAACTCAAATGAAAACTTTCGCAGATTATTCAAAATATTAAGATCATATCCACAGTCATACATTAAAAATACGCTTTTTGGAACAGGGCCGCAAAGAACAGGTAGATTCTTTTAACATTTCAAACGACCTCTACTTTCAAAGCAGTTTGTTGAATCATTCCGATTTTCACATTCAACTCAGATATCGTAAATATCTAATTTTTTGTACGAACTTTGGTCCCAATCAGTTCTAACAAGTACGCGTGGCAGCCATTTTTTTAAAGAATTATTCTAAGTTTCACACTCAACCAACATATTGTACTGCAACTATCAATTTTTGGGCAAAATTTGGTTCCGAAACGTTCGTAATTGCGGCACTCATGTTTTTTTAGACAATTAAATGCCAACTATTTTGGACTTTTTTTTATGGATCATTGTGATTATCTTGGTCAACTCACATATTACAAACACCCCAGCCAAATTTGGTTCTGTTTGGGTAATAATCGTGGAAATTAGTATTTTTTTTTTGTTTGAATGGCCGCCATTTTGAAATTTGCCATCCGATCATTCTGGCTAATGAACTTATTCGGATTAAAAGTGTTGGACACAAAGTATGAGTATACTAATTATATTATCTGAAATATTTTACAAACCGACTTTTGAGACAAGTTTGGTTTTAAGCCGTTTCAAAATTGTGGCAGCTATGTCGTTCACAAGCAAAGTTTTTGTGTCCGGATATGATCAAAGAAACTGTCTAGAAATTTTCCGGAATTTCAGACATGAGGGTCTCTGCAATAGGTATATTCCTGAAGAAATCTGCCTATTGGCATACAATGAATAATGTTTACAATTTCAGCAGCTTTAAATTTCAGTTCCACTCTGCTTTTCTATAGTTGTATCTACGTTAACGCAGTTTGAAATGACACGAAGATTCGTTTCGTCAATGTATGCATATAGGGAAACAAACTCAATTTTAACAATAATAAAGTGTGGACTCTGCACGGAACGACTCTGAGTGAACTTGTATACCACTTTGGAATATTATTCACTAAAAACAAACATATATGACGAAAGCAATTTTCTTTATTCCCAAAAATACCTTACTTGACAAGATTCAATTTGTAACAAGACCTTCCTCAGACGCACTGACTTGTCACGTAAGGGTGTGCGTTTTTTAAATAACATTGCTTTGGTCTTTTTTTTTTTTTTTTGGTGCCAATACTGTGTATGGTGCAGATATTTATTTTAAAGAGTGAAAATTATGTGACAGGACCGGGGATAAACCCTGGTACATTTTAGATGCCCTTACAATGCACTTCCAACTGCACAAATCAGTCACGCTGCACAGGTAAAAAAGGAAAGACTTATCGTCAAAATTGAATATTTGATCACAAACGGCAGGAAACTGCACCTTGTCTGCAACTGTGCTCAAATCTAACTAGTATGAAGGTTATTTTAACAGTAGACCTCGCGATAAATCTGTAAAAATGTTATTCGGATTCATTTTTCGAGTATTCCTTTGCACCCTCCACCCCGACCCCCACCCCCAACCAGCACCGTGGAATCTCCAAAGTATGTTTGCATATTTATGGCTCCTATAACGATGATGATGATTGGTGTTCTGCCCGAAGGCAGGCCTTTGACCCAAAGGTCCCTGGAACAGTCCATTAAATTCGTTTTAAATTATTTTTTCTTCCTTTTCTACATTTTTGCCCTTTAAGGGGGTTCCGCCCCCTCCCCTTCTTTGATTTAGCCCCCCTCCCGTCCACACAGATAGCCTGGAATCTCCAAAGTGTGTGTGCACATTTCTAAGGTTGTTCTAACAGAAGACAGTGCATTAAATTTGTGTTTAATAAAGAATTATTGTTTTTCATACATTTTTGTCCTTTCAGACCAGGGTTTCACCCCACTGTCCGATTTACTTCCCCAACGAGCCTGACCTGTACTTTGAACAATAAACAATCTGTAAAAATTTCATTCGAATCAGTTTATGCATTCGGCAGAACACACAGACAAACAACACAATGGCCGGCACTAATTAAGAGAATATAAAGAATACACACCTGCATCACATGAAGCTGGTTCTGATGGTAATGAACGAGGCGGTGAAGGTAAACTTAGTGATGAATTCCTGTAATTCGTACGACATTGCCCTCTTACATAAAATTCATCCTCACTACCATCATCATCATCACTAATTAATCTACTCGGACGCTTTTTCTTCCTCTGAGGTCGCCTTGTAACTTCGTTATCAGTTTCTAGATTCGATTCATCCTGGGCTTGTACCAGCTTTCTTCTTGCCTTGAGTAGGTCATCTGAAAAATAAATCTGAGTCATTTTATGTAAAAACACCCAAAACGGTATGAAGACGGTAATGAAATTCAGAGCTGTGAAAAACGTTTGAAATACTTTCAAGTGTTTCGTTATCAGAACAAATATAATACTACAGTATTCATATTTTCAGAGCTGGGGTCTAAATTCAGGTGTCGATCGCTGCCGAATTTGGATATTCGACGTCTTTGAAAGGTTAGATTAAGTTTGATAACAAGCTGGAGCTTCTCTGTATAACAATAAAGCAATTTTACTTGTGAAGAAAAAATAAAGTAAACATTCGGCACAAATTGACACCTTAAAATGGTTTTGTTGAATGTTTGAAATCAGCCAGTAGTCCGCACACCCTCTGTAAAACTGGAAGTTTTTCGCTTTCAAAAAAATCAAAATAATTATATAATTGTCCAAATATAGTTTTTGAGATGTGCTTCTTTTCCTGTTCTTGTGTTTTAGAAACGACCAATTTGGGAAGATTCATCACTTTTTGAAACACGTGTTTTCTGCAGTATCTGTTAGAATAATTTCATATTGCATTTCTGTTACCTATATAACACTAGCTTTCAGTAAAATAAATATCAGCCAAATCTGTGACTGAAGCAACATGCCTCTGGTGAATTCGTATGAAATGCCTCCTATACATTTAACAATAAAACTCTTTCAATCATAAAGAAAATAGCAAACACGCACGGTAATGGGCTATTACGTTTCATTCTCTACAAATTTGAATATCCACTGAACATTAAACTTCGGGCACAAAAGAAGGGCATAGGGCCGACTCGACACAAGATCAGCTACGAAGATTAACGCGTTAATATTATCTCATTAAACAAACTAACATTTTTTTTCAATAACATCTACATTTTGTTATTCCATATCGCTGACAAAGATAATGAGAACAAACCTGTGTGATAAAAAAAAACCTCTTTATGGTGTGTAGAGGCCAATCTTCCGTAGGCGTACTATTCTCCGCTGAGAGTTTATTATATTTAAACATTAACGTGCGAGGTGGCCAATACGTCTCTCTTTTCCTGGGAGTCAGCCAAGACTCATGTACGATCCCGACACCTCCGCCACTGTCTTCTTTAAACTCAACAACATGATACGATAATTCCATTTTCCTCTTTAAAGGTGTTGATCTGGAACCTACCTAATACACTGAAATAATCAAATACGTTAATGATTGTCATTATCATTCCAGTAAATCTGAAATCACTTTCGATCAATTTATGATCAGTTCGAAGGGAAAGAGTTCAAACCGGGATCTAGCTTCAGAACCTAACCGAACTGAAAAAATACATCTATCCCAGTGATGGCCAAACTAGTGCTATTAAACCTATCATAATATGGCACGAGCCGCATCATATATCTAATTGCCAGGTGCTACAACTTCAATTGCTCAAACGGACTGATCTAATAATGACATATTTAGACAATCACTTCAAGGTTGTGATAACTAGACCCCGGATTTGCACCAAAAATTAGAAATGTATACACTTAAAAGTACAAAAATACGTCTTTACATGCTCATATATATATTTATTGCTTCTTTTTTTTTTAAATTCCAAACTTCGATATTTAATGAAAAACAGACGATAATTAAAATATCAGTGTATATAATAGTCAGCGTTCCCAGTTATTTGATTTGTCGACCGCGAATTCCCCGACTTTTCTCCGAGCAGAAGTTGATTATACAAGTACAGTTGTATCTGTACATGTGTATTCGGCGTTAAAATGCGGTTACATCTAATTTAAAGTGGAAATATGAAACCTGTGGCTCGTCGCAAGACGAATAAAATAAAATACTTAAAAAAAAAACCTGCTGTAGCAAAATAATGCTGTAAAAACGGTTTGAGAAATACAAATCCGTACTTCAAATTGCGCGAATTTCCCAGATCAGTGGGAACGCTGATTGAACTTTTTATGGAGGACGAAACAGGGGCGGGGATATTTTCCTGCATACCTGAACTTTACTTACACATTTAAACGAGATAGAGGCTATAATAGGGTCTAAATATGTGAGTCTATTAGTGTTATGGGTAGTAAGGAAGAAATATAATGAAAAATCATACCACCTGATTTAATTAATTTAACAAACACGAGATATGCCTTAATGCCATTTTACACTAGATACATTACCACATTAACTACACAAAGGAGCCGACCAGTGCTATTTGTCAGGTACCATCTCACCATTTGCCTGCTAGGACTGAGAGAAACTCTGGAAAACCCGGTTAGGATCGTCGGCCGTAGGAATCGAACTCATGATCTCCCGAATAGGAATTCAACAGAGCATGGTCTTTATTTCTGTTTTCATGAACTTAAGGTGTACGCAAAAACGGGGATTTTTCTAATATATATATATATATATTCCCCAGCAACCCTACAGTACTTTTCTTATTACTCATTAAGCTTACAGTCGTGGAGCAAATTGTGAGTTTCAGGTTACTAGTATTCTATAGGAGATATATTCAATTTTGAGGACACTGAATCCCGTTTCTAATGTTTTCTTTTTCGGGAAGAAGTGAGATTTTCTTAGAATGCCCAAAACCTCTTCAAAACGTGAACAAAGCTAAAAAAAAAAAAAAAAAAAAAAAGCATTTCTTGCACAGAAATAGGCTCAAACGTTTTTGATACAAACCAACCAAGCTTTCTCAAATTTTAAGATGGATTAACCAAACAAATTTTTAAACCTTTTTATTTAGTGAGCTGTTGTGTAAAAGTTCATTTCTAATTCATACGTATCTCACAGTTATGTTTGTGGAGAATTTAGATAAGAAAATAATTCTATATTTTGTAACATGTCCATTTAATTAAAAATTGTTCTTGCAAAACAATTATTTTTTAAATTCATTTATAACTGTGTGAAATACGAACATTATTATTCTCTAATGTGGAGATTACTAATCTTACATACTTCCTATCATCCCATTTCTGGCGTACTCACGTATCTCAATTTTTCTAACACGCGAACCTCGTCCTTATCGACGCACATGTTCAGCTCATTTGGTATGTGGATTGTTGACATAAATATCAAATTGAACTGTAGTACTGGTGCTGTAGTGAATTTAATACATCATATCTCATGTGTTAATACAGCACAGGGTGGCGAGCGGGAGATGTTTCTGAAATTCCCTGACCAATTTAAGGTTTTGTAACCTGGAATACCCCTGTCAAAACTCCCCCCCCCCTGTGTGTGACATTAAATATGGTATTTCATTTAGCACAAGGCCCAAAACGTTACTATAACCATTCCTCATATCATCATTATACAATTTTTATGCAATATAACCTAACTTTATCTAACATGAAGTCTGTATGGAGGACCAGATAACGTAACTGCCGAATTTACGGCAATTGTGTACATTGCAATCTTCATTAGTTCTATCGTACGACACGCTTAGTAGCTACTCAATGCTGCCAATGTACTTGAAAATGGGTCGTTAACAATCAGCGGTAATTGTTACGATTAGTAACTCATATAGTGTTGCTTATGCCGCTATTATCTCTCTCTCTCTTTTGATTACTAATTGTCTAGAATCCAACACACACACACACACACACACACACAAATCATCAATAAATGCACTTGGAGGGAAAATCACCCCCGTGTTAAGAGCGCGCATTGCATGCCCAATCACTCCATACAAGAAACTTTGTTTTTTGTCTCACAGGGTTGGTATATTATTAGAATGTAGCCGATTGGGTAATATTTGACGTTAGCCGCTTCGGAGTTCGTGCAAAAGTTGGGGGCCAAATTTAGCCAAAAATATGAAGATTTACAGGAGAAATGTCTTAATAGCACTGAATCGTAATTCAACTGTCAGTGAATTGTGACAAAAATGTAAACGAATTTAGCGAGAAATAAGAGAAACAAATGAAAGTGAATCACGATATAGCCGTGAATAAGTACCTAAATGGTCTAATCTTGCATATCGTGCGATATTTCAATATTAAATTTCGTGCTTACGTATGCGGGCAGAGAGACTGAGCAGTTGTACAAATCATGAAGATAAGTAGGAAATAGTAAAAGAACCAAAACCTAACCTAACCTATCCTAACATAACTTTGAAAGGAAATGACAAAATATGTAAAGAAAACAACACAATTGTCGTCGTAAAAACTGGCCCACAACTTGTGCACAATGGCTGCCACTTCTCTCATACAGTGTTACTTCTGGTACAAATCAATGTTATTTTGGTTACTAATAATGTTAAGATCAGAAAACCCGAAGAACAAGCTCAATAAAGGCACCTGTAGGGGGAGGGGGTTAAGAGCATGCCATATACGCGGTACCGATACCGGTACTTCCAAACAGTGTTATTTGGTTCTTATTACTTATGTCCATAATCCTACAAAGATCAATAATTTCATTGTGGAAGGAAAGGAACGTGTTAAAAGCGCACAAACACGTCCGTCACCTTGCCGCGTCTCCGCCCTCTAAGGACCTACCCTTATAAGACACTTAATCATCTTCTCTCGTTCACAGAGTTGGCTGTGGTTATCAAATAAAGGTAGATCATTTTAACTGGCAACTCCAATCGCTGAAAAGCCTCACGCCAGCTAGCGTTGTACAATGGTGAGAAGAGGCTAATGTAAACTAACACCAATTAGGTAGTTACTGACGCTTGCACGGTTGTGGACATAATTAATAACCAAATAGCGTTATTTGGGAGTAGCGGGACTGTGTATAGCGCGCTCGTAACACGGGGGTACCTCCCCCCAGCCTTTTTAAGGTTTGTTCTTTGGGTTTTCTGTTCTGCACATTTATTAGCAACCAAAATAACACTGATTTGTATCATAAGCTACATATATGAGAGAAGTGGCTAATGTAAAATATTACCAGAATTGCTCCATCCGTCATACAGCATTGCTATGGTACAAATCATCGTTATTTTGATGGTAGTAATGTCCACAATGCTAAAAAGGGTGGTGAAGAGGGTGTGTGTTTGAGTACAAGGGCACAAACGTTTTTGGCAATGTGACCTTGCACTCAAAACTCCACACACTATCTCCTTTTTTAACTGTGGACGTTGCTAGCAACGAAATAACGATAATTTGCACAATAGCCAACGCTGTCTTTTGCGCGCAAGGACACATTGCCGAAATTAGGTGTGCCCTTGTACTCATATATACACACACTGCATACCAACCTTTTTAGCAATATGCACATCACTAGCAATGAAATAACGATGATTTGCACCATAGCAGACGATGCGCGACAGGAGCTAATCTCACCTATTATAGCATTTTTTTAAGATACCGTACTCAAAAAACCAAACCTGTTCCGAAATTACTTGGTATCCTCGTCGCCATAAGTGCCTTTACATCGCAGTGACGGGTATGTGATCGCGCAGTACTCCAAGGAAGGGATGGTTGTATAAGAATTTTTTATTAATTTTGAAGAGTTTTTATTTTGACTAGGGAATTAACATAGGTATAGGGAGTAAAGACACAGATTTGAAGCATCAGTGCACGAAAAGATTCGTATTCTCAATTTTTCTATTTATTGCTTTATATGTTAAGTTAAACACCACAATATGTATCACTGATATCGCAGATCGTATTATTTTGTAAAATCGTGTCTGTAACCTATTGTCAAAACATTCATCCCAAGACATGATGCAGAGAAAAGAGAAAGAGATAAGACATCTGTAATATATGTATAATTACTCAATAAGTAATTATAAGTAAATTAGACTCAATAAGTAATTGTAGAAATTGGTTAAAGGACACGTAAGAGAGCGAAAAGGAGGTCTAGAAGTCTGAACTTTTTAGAAACGTCCTAGATAGGTGAAAATATAGTTAAAAATTGCAAAAGGTATAATGTAATTTATCTTTCTTTTCTTATATCCTAGTATACTTTTTTCTTTCACATCCAAACATCTCTATTCAGAATTACGAGATAAAGATGAAGAGAGAAACATTTCAATCTCAAGAATTATATCAGAAAAAAATCTTTTGACTTAGGCTAGGTTCGAACTCGTAACCCTTGAATCCACAAGTCTGCGCTCTACCGATTGAGCTAACAATTTCTGTTGTAAAGGCCTGATTTCTACAACTACCGGTTGCTGAATGGTGTGTATTAACGAATTGGCCGAGATAATTGCTTCATATAGCTATTGCAATAATAATAATAATAATAATAATAATAATAATAATAATAATAATAATAAAGATGATGAACAGAATTTAAAAAGTCGCATTGTTAAAAGTTTGGTGTGCGAAGTTAGTCCTAATATGAGATTTTATTAATTATATATAATAAATGTAAGCGTGGTTTATTCGTGCGTGCTACTCAAACTGCGCAACTCATAAGGGTTGTACGCGTATGGTACAGTAGCCTTGCGTCCTCCAACCGTGAAGAAAGATTCGGTTTGAACCTATGCGTGTCCTAAGAGGAAGGAGGAGATTCAAAGAAAGAAAAGTGGTTTAGAAATTATGCAAAAATAGAATATCTCACGAGGTGAGGTGATATAGAGTTCAGCGTGTCTTTCAGCTGTGACTCTATACAAGATGTGCATCTACGACTTAACGTGGAACCCGAACCACACGACTCCTGCCGACACAAGGCCGCCCATATTGTGGTTTTCAAACGGGTAAGTATAAGCGACATTTCAAATATAGTTCCAAATTTTGTGGTAAATATTCAAACAATTTTTGGGTTTTCGATCTTGCAAAGTATAATTTCCTCTAGAGGGGGCAATCGCCCCCTCTTACTCCCTTAATGGGCGCCCCTTGAGACACAGGGACATGCAAAAATAATCGAAAATAAACGATATTAATGTTAAATCCATAGCTTTTGAGTACATGAATTATGAAACCTTCTATATCGTTCACATCAAAGTTTAGCATTATCGGCATGGATGTTTAATGGGAGGGGTGAAAATTTAATAATTCTTAATTGAAAGATATGAGTGTCTATCCAATAGTTTTCGGGGTTGCTGAAATTAATAATTACACTCCAGATACCATTAAAGCCCAAAGCTTTACTCTTTCGTTAGCAGGAATGTTACTCATTTACTTAACTCAGGAGACCTTAAAGTTAAGGATATGAAACTCGATGCATATATTTCTAATTCAAAATTTTTAGATACGTATTGTAGCTTAGACTTCTAAGGAGGGGAAGGGCCAATTTATGCAATGATTTCCTTCACATTCGAATAAAATACTGTTCCATTATATTGCGAAAACTCATTTCGAGTAGTGTCATTGCTAATAGTTTTCCGTATTTGTTTAGACCCCTACTCATTTATAACAGAATCTCACTTTTCCTGTAACACCTAAGCAAGCACTTAGTAAAGTAAATGCCATTAAAATCTATATTCATAGGACAGTGGTGCAAATGCAGTTGAGCTCTTCGGCAATCTTTAGCATGGAAAGAGAAAAAAGCCACCACATTGATATTGGAAAAGTAGCTAATGAATTCCTCCCCGAAAAAGGTCACCCGCACATTTATTTTACAGATGGTGGTTTATAGCTATACGTAAGTTTGTTGAAATTGCTCCATAGTTGTGGGGGTGAGACACTGAAGCCATTCGTAATAAGGGGGCAAGTGGCATGTAAAAGTACTCAATATGAACAATATTAATATCGAAATCGTTATGATATTAGTTTTCGTGGTCGCAGATGAATAATGACGCTGTCGATGTTGCTTAAGTTCAAGTTAAGCCTTGGTTGGCATGGAGGTCAGAGTGGGAGGGTGACAGGCAAATAAATAAATAAATAAATAAATAAAATAAAATAAAATCGAAAACATCCTTTATTTGTGTCGAATATATATTTTTCGGGATCTCTGACATAAACGGTAATATTCCAGATGTGGTATATGACCAAGGTTGGCCCCATTCGCATGCGGTTTCAGAGGAGAGAACCGGTGAAGATTTCAGAACAGTTCCTTTGACTTAAGTTTCAATACATTTAGAGTGAGGAGTGGTAATACACAAATACTGATGTCACATCCGGACCTATCAGAGGTATGATTTCTGGGGAACTGTCGTTGCTCCAGGGAGGCATTACCCCATGATCAGTCCCTAAAATTCTTACTGCTTTACAGGAGCGTAGGCAGGAATTTATTTCAGTGATCGAAAGCATTTTTAGGGTTAAATTGTTCAGATGGTAATGTATACGTACACTAAATTCGTTTGAAATCCCTCCAGGAGCCCATGTTGCATCGTACGTTCAACTGTACTTTTTTCTGAATCAAAACTCTCTCTCTCTCTCTCTCTCTCTCTCTCTCTCTCTCTCTGTCTCTATATATATATATATGTATGTATGTATAAAACAGTAACAGGATCGGTTATAGACATTTTGTAAGTGTAAATAAACAATATTTAGTCGCCCCCGCCTAAATGATAATAAAAGAATAGAATGCTGTAATGGACAAAAATTCTTCAGATAATTGTTACAATTACAAAGGAGGTGGGCTGATAAGGGCCATTTTTCGCCCATCAGGCCCGAGATGTGAAATGCATGGTTTCCAATAGTATACCTCATAAAAATAAGAAAACAAATATATTTTGACGGAAAGCGCTATAAGTGAGAGGTAAAAAAAAATAAATAAATAAAGACGTAAGTCGTGTGTTAATGAAGGAACGTAAACACTAATGTCATGAGTTGGAATCCGAGAAAGCAATAGTAAATAGAACGCTAACGGCAAGAATAAGAAGAATGAAGTCTACTACGACTATGAGATCAATATATTACATCGGAAATAATCAAGCATAGATAATAATCAAATAGCTGAAGACACTTGTAGCTAGTTTGCAGATTAGACATCGTGCTTGCTGTCGTCATCCGAATCGCCACTGGACCATCGTGCAGCTGCGGCATCTTGTAGTGTATGAGTATATTCTAGACTTGGTTTCTTAACTGCGGTGGAATTGTGGCGCCAGTAAGCCAGAAACCATAGTACGGAAGCAACATGCCCACAACTCCGACGACCCATGCGCCTACTTTACATTGACAGTACCACTGAACTCGGAGAACAGAAGCATCGTCATGATGTATGTACAGAGAGTACATACCTTTGTCACTTAAGTGCTCGTCAATGTAAGGATCGGATACATCAGGTAGCTATTGTTGGTCGTTGTTTTTAATCTTTCCCTCAGTATTGCAATATAACATATCAATGACTTCCCATCGGTACTTCATTGACGCGTTGTATGTATGATTCTTCGATATATATATCTATTACAGAATTTCATGCCATTCTGCGACTGGTTTTCCTGCTTGCACTTTTACTCATACCTCTTTCAGAAATGACACGCCTTCTCAATACTCCATAACGTGCTGTCTCTATTTTTGCTGCCCTACACACATATTCGCGCAAACAATACATTTTTTATATATTTTATTGACATGCTGAGCATGTATTTTCAGTCACAATCGGTAACTAACATCAGAGCTGGAGTCTCCAGTTGAACTCGTACATTACAGCGTATAAACGGTATTCATCACTCTATACTCTCGCGCAATACATTTTGTTCTCTAATAGGTAGAAGGACACACTGAACCAAAATCAGTTAGTACTCATATCAAAGGTTACACAGCGTTATATTATGACGAGTCAGATTTATTTTGCTTCATCGACTCCTTCTTCCTATAAGCCTCCATCAAAGACAGCAAACATTACCAAAATGTCGCAAAACGCAGAAACGAACTCTTTTTGGGCTCTCATTTCTATGACTTACTATTTTCTTTATCACGTATCTACTATTTTTACATATGCAACAGATCTTCTAGTATACAAATACATTGCAAACTTGTCGGAATCGGATACTTCATTTTTCCGTTGTCTGATGGGCGAAAAATGGCCCTTATCCGCCCACCTCCTTTCTTCAATGTATAATAATTCAGTCTTCCTGTGAGTATTAAAGGAAAATGGCGAAATTAAACCTAATTAACTGTGGATGAATCATGACCAAAGTTCCAGTTTTAATAATTTATATATTTTTTTATTAAATAAGCACAGGAAACAACTAAAATGTATACCTAAGATGTATTTTGACAAATACAGTTGAAACATAAAAGTCGAAACAGAATAAAACTAATGAGCTTTAAGTTTAACATTATCACAGGTTTGATTTTGACAAAGAGATATGCTCTTACACTTCATTAAAAGCATATTTAAGTAGTGTTTTCCAGCGATGCAAATATGGTAGTTAGCTTAATTTCTCGTTTTCTTTGTTACTGTAAAGTTCATGTTATGAAGACACTTTTCTGGCTTTCAATTTGGCAAAATCTCTTATTATTGCATCCATATCAATTTCATTCAGAATGTCATCTTCAATGGCCATCAAAGCTAGTCCATTTAATCGTTCTTGAGATATACTTGATTTCAAATAATTCTTTATTAATTTTAGTTAAACTAGTTCAATACACAACAAATGACAAAAGTGTGTGTCTTAATTGATATTTAATTTGTCCTCGATCCCGTGGCAGCACTTTAAAATCAGGTTCCTTCGCAAAAATTCTTTTCAGGGCCCTTTAGGCCTATAGAACAATTCAATTCTTTCATGTTTCTTTCCAACATAAACGTACGAAATCAGGCAGTAACACAATGTAAACACAAGCAAAGATGCACCCAAGTTTTTTCTTTCGGGTTCGAAGATTTTTCGGAATAGCCTACAAATGCAAATAATTTTGTGTATCTGCCCCTGAAATTGTGCTAATTGCAGGATCCAGACTCTCAGACTACCTGTGCAGTGTTTCGTCCACACATATTTTTAGGGGGCCACTTTCCCCCGGGAGGAGATCAAAATAATACGTCTGTAATATAATAATAAATAAAAGAGTAGCAGCAGTGGCCCTCTGAATACTAAGTGTACCCCCCCGGAAGATTTTTTCTGAAAGGAACACTGCACCTATTAGGGATGCCCACGAGACAAGATGTGTAGCTGTCTCGTCTCGAAAATGTGTTGTAAAAGTGATGTCTCGACTCGAAAAATATATATTTCTCTATTGGAAGAACCGTGTCTCGACTCGAATTTTGTCTGGAAAATCCTGTCTCGATTCGTCTCGTGCGCATCCCTAGCACCTATGTCGGTGCATCCCTGAACACAAGTAACTAATAATCAAAACGCTACTTTGCATTAGAATTATTACTAATTTAAAATATCGCTCCATCTAAATTTAATAACAGAGAATGGATTAATAATTATTGTTATACTGTTATAATAAAACAAGCATCTCTATATGCTGCTGTGATTGAAAGTGAGAGTACTAAAAAAAAAAACTTGTCATCCAAATGACCTTTCATCGCTTTCGATTATATCCTTTCAAGTTATATACTTATATGCCGCGTGAAAACTAATTGTAATCAAACATATTTTGAAATACATGAAATTTAATTCAGACCCGTAACAGAAATGACCGTATCGTCCCATTTTAATTCAACAATTAAATTACTGCAATCAGGTAAAATAACCTTACAGTTTCAAAAGAATGTCGACCTGCAAATGCTTCGTTAACAGTGACTGGTATTGACAACTCCCCACCTCAACATTTGTATGATTTTGTCCAGAACGCGAAAGAAACCTTTTAGAGCCTTCGGTTGCCTCTTATCTTCTTTCATGTTTTGTAGCTTTTTTTTTCGATAAAATGCTCACTTGGTTTTATATCGTTGCTCATTATTATTACATGAAAAACAAAGTACTATTAAAAAGTGAAAGCACACATCATTATAAATTTAAAAAATAAAAGAAAAACGAAATGACTTAGGATAGAAATGAAAATCTTGACGAACGACAAATGAACTAATAGATATTAAACAAAGTGAGCATTAAGCAGTGGACAGTTATTTGAGCCATTAGGAACTTAAGTTAAAATTTCCCTCAGAAATGATTTTTAAAAAATCCATTTGTACCGCCCGTCTTTTCTTAGTATTCGCTCCACTCCCTGGGCGAATGGACAAGAAAAGCCTACTTGCTTGCATGGGGGCCCGAAGAATTTTTTAGAGGGGTCATCTTCCTGGTTGGTATATTACGTTTGGTATTTTTATTTGTACTAAGAAAATCTTAAAAAAATATACATATATATTATACTTGTCGTAAGCCAGGTGGGGCCCGGCCCCCTCGTTCCCTTTTGGGCGCCCATGCTTGCTTCAACTTTGATAATGTGAATTTCATTTACGATGATCTTTCTCAACCCTTAACTGAGATCATTGAACCAAAGTACTATGCGAAGACACTGTTTAAGACAAGATGGAGGAGCACCCTTGGAGACATTTCTTTTTACTGTGATAATGCCACCCAATCCATAAACAATACTTGCGGTTGAATTCCTTTCGTTTGTTGATCCATTCGGATTTTAAAGACATATTTGGCAATGATATTGTATAGCAAGGTGTCGGAAGGATTGTTGAGGAAGGAAGGAAGAGTCTGTTATATTTGTATTTTGTGCATATGGTGGGATTGTGGAAAGAATACCACTGTCTTTAGCTCTACGGTCATAGTGCTTAATACAACATCTATTGGAAAGCTAAATTTACCTTCATTTTATCTCATATTCTTAAAATATCCATTTTCCCTCTTTGAAAAGGTCTATCCTGTGCCGTGGAAATTTTCCTCAAACTAGCATCACTTGTGCGTGTGGTATTGGCATCAATTGATGTACGAGTCCATTTCATTTGTAAAGGGTGTTTTACAGCCAACCACGCAAAGATTCGACTTTATTCTCCTTTTGATGTATTTTATCTGTATCTCAGTCTGTACAATATTTATTAGAAGCTATATGAGGAAAATTTTTCATCATAACATTTTTTAAAATAAATATTTACATTTAAAACAAAATTCATTTTCTAATTTGGCTCCCTGTTCACCTGGCGCCTCCTGCGAACGCGTAGTTCGCAGGCTTCAAGATCCGGCCCTGCAGTAACAATGAAATTCTGTATTACCGCCCGATTATCGTTGTTGTGAAAACATTCATCATGATATGACGTAGGGAAATGAGTTACATTAGGGTTTTAAGATCTAATATCAAAGTTAAAACATCGCAAGTAAAACAAAAACATGTAATAGCAAATAGTTTTGAAAATAATTTCAGTTTATACTAGCTGCGACTACATTTAATTCAAAATTAAACTTCTGGAGTGCAACATATGAGTGTAGCTAAAAGAAAAAATCAATAAGAACAGTCGGGATTTGAACCTAAGATATACACGTAGGAGTTCTTTACACTAACCATTCATCTACTATATTTTGTTTACTAAAAATATTTTCCATGCAGCAAAATGCCATTTCACACTAAAACATTAACAACATAAGAACAAAGATTTCAAGAAAATTTGCCAAAGCTTATGTATTAAAGGTATCCTGGTATTCGCCCAGTGGTACTGCAAAATCACTAGTCAGGATGCCTCGTATCGAAATTTGAACCGGGAGACTCTCAATTACGAAGCGTCAACACTAACCAGTAACCTTCGTTCGCTCAGTAAATGTCTTCAAATTACTTTTCTGTAATTATTTTTCAAACATGTTTATTATTTTCATGAAGCAAAGAATGCATCTTCTACTTGGGTTGAGAACTATATCTACTATACTTCTAACAGTCAACTAATAGTTGATGTTCATTATTTCTATCGATTTTCTACGTCTACTAAGTTATTTCAATTTTTTATACGTTTTCCCTTCCGTTTATGACAATGATTAGAAATGAAGGCTCCTCTTCTTATACAAATCTTGATCATTGTAACATTTTTAGTCAAAATTCTGAATTATTGAAAATATTTAAATTAGTTAGAATGAAGAGGATAATACTAAGAAACATGGTTAGAAAAAAAGAAACATTGTTTAACGAATTGATAAAATCAAGCTTTTTCAAAACATAAAAAATACTGTATGGTATGGGATGATCATGGAAAAAGTAAAAATAGCCATCGAGGACATACTAATCAACTACTGTACGCGGATAAGTCTAGGTTTGTTAACTTGGTAGACGTATATGAAGAAACCACTAACAGAAAATAGCTGATAGCTTTACGCCTAATCATCTCAGCGACCTCGAAACTATGAACTCTACATTAACATCGGTTGTCGTTTTCGATCATTTTATATGTTACTCCCTTCCATTGTCCGAAGGTATGCCTTACCCCTTATCCCAATGCATGAAATGCTAATAATATTTTCGCAAACACCGCGAGGGGCAGGGAGGGAGTAACAGAACGCACACAGCTCGCTGTATGGCTTTAAAGCAAATACCTAAAAGCATAAGCAATAGGCCACTTGACCAAGAGCAATGTTGCCAAACGTAAGACAATGTAAGCCCACGCGCAGCCTGTCTCTTCGCGTGACATTACCTTCGACACAAAATCACTGACCCTTCGAACAAGATAACATTGTTGTGCTCTCAGAGTCAGGTTTTAATTGCATTTGTGTTGAAGAAATGAAATGAAATCTGTAAGTTTTATGTCCCACGGTTGTGCCGGTTAGGCTAAAGGAGACGGTGATGATGAGTAATGAATGAAATGAAGAGAGTGGGAGGAAATAGGAGAACCCCGAGGAAACCGACGCACACGGTGTTCGTCCGCCACAAAGTTCAATTGTCGGGGGCTGGGATCGAACCCGAGGCCCCAAGCACTAGAGGTGAAAGCTCTGCCACTGAGCCACCGCGGCCCTAAAGGAAAAGAAAAGAAAAGCGCACCCAAGACAATACCTCTAGAGTTGTGGGGAAACTTGTCCAAATAGACTTTTCTTTTTATTTACATTTAAAAAGAAATAAAATATATTTCCATGATGGAATAAAATTCCACTAATATAATAGACATCTAAATTAGAAATAGCAAAAACAGCTGAAAGTAAGGAGAAAGCAGTAATTTCACATCAGGTTCCAAAGAGAATAAACAGCACCGAGTAAGCAAACAACAGCGTTACTCCTCCTGTGGTCCTGTCCCGAGCATGTGTCAAAGGTGACGTCATTGCACGATATGACGGAAACGCTTTCAGTGATGAACTTACCAAGCCAGTAACTACTGTATTTACACCACGGAGTCCGACACTCGATAAAGTGCCTTTTATCTATACAGGATTATGCGCGATCAACATTATAACTGTTACATTTTTCATTCTCTGTTGCAAGAAAATAATTGAAATAAGGATAGGACCTGTACTTAAACGCAAAATTACATAAACGGTCTGGTAGTTTTAGTTAGAACGATCCGTCAAATGGAAGTGGGGTAAGTTCTCAAACATTTAAATATGCGATGTCTTATATACTGTAGGTGCACTACGCAACCAGTTACTAGAGAACAAACCCCGAAGTAGGACTGCTATCAAAACGAGACAATACGAGATTATTTACAGTATTAGTCTCCTTTCAACCGACAAATAGCAGTCTCAGTCTCGTCTCGATAGTTTCGAAATAAATTATTTGAAATTATTCCACACTAAATTCGACAGTAGATAAATAAAATACACCTCCAATAGTTCTCCCTATTGCTTCAGAATATATAATGGATGCACCATTTTTTACTAGATAAAGTATGAATTAGCAATTCATATACAACATTCAAAAATACATGTCTGTTTCCATTAAATATACTCATTGTTTCTTAAATTATTTATTTACTAATTGAAATACCCGGCGTTGCACGGGAAGAATAGGTTTATATTTCAAAGATATATTTGAGATTAGTTTTCCCAGTAGAATACATATTTGAATCGGAATGAAATAGTACGAATCCATTCCCAGCAGGAGCAAATGAATTAACTTGCCGCTAACGAAGAATAAAAACTTGGGCTTTTATGGTATCGGGAGTGTCATTATTCACTTCAGCGACCCCGAAAACTATTGAATAGACACTCATATCTTTCAATTAGGAATTTTTAGGACCTCGAAAGCTATGGATTTAACATTAATATCGTTTATTTTCGATTATTTTTTACGTGTCCCTGTGTCTCCCATGATAGAGCTAGAGGTGATATGGGTTTCGATTCCCGGCAGGACTTGTGTGGTTCGGGTTCCACGTTAAGTCGTAGATGCACATCTTGTATAGAGTCACAGCTGAAAGACACGCTGAACTCTATATCACCTCACCTCGTGAGATATTCTATTTTTGCATAATTTCTAAACCACTTTTCTTTCTTTGAATCTCCTCCTTCCTCTTAGGACACGCATAGGTTCAAACCGAATCTTTCTTCACGGTTGGAGGACGCAAGGCTACTGTACCATACGCGTACAACCCTTATGAGTTGCGCAGTTTGAGTAGCACGCACGAATAAACCACGCTTACATTTATTATATATAATTAATAAAATCTCATATTAGGACTAACTTCGCACACCAAACTTTTAACAATGCGACTTTTTAAATTTTGTTCATCATCTTTATTATTATTATTATTATTATTATTATTATTATTATTATTATTATTATTATTATTATTATTATTATTATTGCAATAGCTATATGAAGCAATTATCTCGGCCAACTCGTTAATACACACCATTCAGCAACCGGTAGTTGTAGAAATCAGGCCTTTATAACAGAAATTGTTAGCTCAATCGGTAGAGCGCAGACTTGTGGATTCAAGGGTTACGAGTTCCAATCTAGCCTAAGTCAAAAGATTTTTTTCTGATATAATTCTTGAGATTGAAATGTTTCTCTCTTCATCTTTATCTTGTAATTCTGAATAGAGATGTTTGGATGTGAAAGAAAAAAGTATACTAGGATATAAGAAAAGAAAGATAAATTACATGATACCTTTTGCAATTTTTAACTATATTTTCACGTATCTAGGACGTTTCTAAAAAGTTCAGACTTCTAGACCTCCTTTTCGCTCTCTTACGTGTCCTTTAACTAATTTCTACAATTACTTATTGAGTCTAATTTACTTATAATTACTTATTGAGTAATTATACATATATTACAGATGTCTTATCTCTTTCTCTTTTCTCTGCATCATGTCTTGAGATGAATGTTTTGACAATAGGTTACAGACACGATTTTACAAAATAACTCGATCTGCGATATCAGTGATACATATTGTGGTGTTTAACTTAACATATAAAACAATAAATAGAAAAATTGAGAATACGAATCTTTTCGTGCACTGATGCTTCAATTCTGTGTCTTTACTCCCTATACCTATGTTAATTCCCTAGTCAAAATAAAAACTCTTCAAAATTAATAAAAAATTCTTATACAACCATCCCTTCCTTGGAGTACTGCGCGGTCACATACCCGTCACTGCGATGTAAAGGCACTTATGGCGACGAGGATACAATCGCGTTAACGGCGTATATCGTGTGCAGCTCACGGTAAAGTTTTACTGACACCATTTGTGTTTATTTTACCACTTCTGAAACAAACTCACATAAATTTAACGAACCTATGAGGAAGGAGGACCAGCTAACGCAACGCTTCCTACATTGCTCTACCCGTTTTTAAATTTACGTACACCTATTATGGGCAATCATATATCAATAGAATTACCTGCCGCTTTGTTTATAATCCTAGCGAACACAACACGGGATATTATGTACGCCGAAAGTTTTAATTGCGTATTGAACTACAACCACTTATTATATATAAGTTAGGCATGCTACTGAACATATCTACAATGACATGAAATAATTACAAAATTGCATGAAAACTTACCAAAATCCAGCAAACGGAATCCTGCTGGGCGCAATGTTCGTACATACACTACACTATGGCGGACTTCTGGCGGTTCGCCTGATGCACTCTGGGTAGGAATCACTCCTGCCTCCTACCGTCCACAGTATGAACTCGACGTGAAAATCTGGTAATTTCAACATGAAAAATATCATATCTAAATTACGTAATTGTGTTTTCTTCTGTTTTAATATTTGTTTTACTTTCCATTAATACATATTTTATAGGTAAACGCGCCTGAATTCGACAGGCACCCGAATTCGACATACTTGTGCTTAAATGTTGTGAAATAAGCGTAAGATGTCATCCCTGCAATCGTACGTAGAAGTGGCAACATTATGGGAGTGTCTTTTCTCGTGTCAAAAGTGCGGTTACAGTAGATGAGTCATACGCATGGAGAAAAGAAGGACATTGTTGTGTGTGTGATACACTCTTCGAGAAAAAACACATAACCTTAAGGAAAACATAAGACTGCAAGTTATTTTCCTAAGATTTTTATTAAAGTTAGGTTTGATTCAAGCAAATAGTAGTACTTTAATGTTGTAAAGGAGTTTCAATCAGTGCGTTTTGTGTTCTTCTGTGAGGACAAAGGTTGTGATGTAACATGAACGGGGGGTTGTCGAAAACACGAGCCTTTATTTGAAACGTGAACCGGATTTCGACAAGGTTGTCGAATTCATGCTCAGTAGTGCAAATATAATTTTAACTGAATATCTAAACGTACAAGTATGTTCAAAGTCTTTCATAAAGCTATTTGTTGCATAATTCTCCTATAGTTGCAACCTCAGTTCCATATGGAATGTCGAAATCAGGTTCCTGCATGTCGAATTGAGGATTAGCTATCGCAGAAAATTTAAGTTGTGTTCTTTTGCCCGTCTGATAATTTCTGCGTAATAAAACAATATTTGAAGCTGAGAAGAGATTACTACTAATAATAATGCCGACTTAATGTTTTACATGGATATAATTGAAGGTGTCGAATTCAGGTACCGCAACTGTCGAAACCAGGTGAAGTGTGTCGGATTCGGGTTCCATTGGCGAGTTCCAGTTTCATAAAAAATTTTAACATTAGCATTTGAGCCTTGAAGTGACCTTTAGTATTAGTAGAGACTGTATATTTCAAGGAAAAAAATGGTCCAACACCGACCAATATCATGGCCACAATAGGCAATTGATTTTGAAAAAGGTCCTTAACCTGTCGAAATCCGGTGCATTTACCTTATATAAAAAATACACATAAAAATCAACAATGGCCCACTGTTGCAAAAAGGTTGGTTGAATTCAACTATTATTTCAACGTAAAATGATGTTGGGCCAACAGTGGGACTTGGTTGGTTGCAAATAACGGCGTAAACAACACTGGACCAACGTTGCTTTTGTCACCAAAAATCAACGCAACCATATTTTAACGTTGGCCCAGCCATTTTGGTTACATGGGAAACACCCATTTTCTTGTAAGTATTACAATTTTTATTATTTTGTTTTTAACTGTGATTTAAGTGGTTGAAGATTTCTGCACCGTACCAAAATCCAGCACAATACTGGCACTGAAGTAATTAATCCTAAAGATGTAACCAAGATGCTAGATGAAAATTTTACCCCCATATTATTATTATTATTATTATTATTATTATTATTATTATTATTATTATTATTATTATTATTATTATTATTATTGTCCAACCAAATCCAATTATTGTTACATTACGAACTTATATTAGTATTATCTTACCTATGTTATATTCCCGCATGTATTTTCAAGACAGTAGTTCAAAATCAGTTTGCCCCCCAGCTGAAAAATACTTCCGACGCCACTGAATGTAAGAAGGGGGAAGTGTTACAGAAGCGCTTAAATCAGCTTTTAAAATTAGTACCTAATAGTTTACGAACCGATCAGTGTAAAAACTTTTCTAAGATTTTAATGTATTAGTGGTAAATAGAAAGCTTTTATCGTATAGTGGTTAAAAAGCTTTATCGCAAAACATTTTATCAGGACTTTTAAACAAAAGATATCGAAACAATTACTAATCAAGGAAAATATATATGTTTACAAATATTACTAGAATTAGTTAATGAGTTTAATAATATAGTACACAGAGCAATATGATTGGTATAAGCTCTGTAGAAGTTACTAAAAGGCTCAGCAAGTAGTATTGGAAAATGTAATAAGATAGAATGTATACATGTTTAACCTAAATATAAAATTGATCATGTTCGTATACGAAAATCCAACGGTTTGTTCGAGAACGGATATGTATCAAATTGGTCAACAGAAGTGTTTATTAGTGAAGTTATTCCATCTAACACATCAACATACAGCATTAAAAAAAAATTGAACAACGTAGAATTAAAAAAAAAAGATTTTACAAACCTGAATTATTGAAAATCAAATATAAAGATGAGTATACTCCAAGCAGCACACCGAACATGACGTGATCTTTATATCATCTTTCACACGTATTATACTGCTTGTAGACGATCCAAGAAAGCTTGAACAAGACTCTTGTTCAACACCATTCAAGACTATTTGATGAAAAAGACGTCAGCACTGATGTCATTTTTCTCTTGAATTCAATAATTTCGTTCAAGAAATTTCGTTTCGGTCCTGTTCTAAACAATCCACTTCAAGAGCATTCAATAGCCAATCAGCGTTCGAGTTTGAGTGCAGGAAAATACAAAACAAGTATGATGGCGTCGTGAGACAGAGCTGCAGTTGAATAAACATCTTTTCGTTACTCTTTTCCATAATTATCTGATATTTCAAGTGTATATTATAATAAACAAAGCTAATATTTGCGCCGGAAGATATTGTTAGTATTTTTTCTTGATAATATTCACGATTTATATAGTTATAATGCTTGCATTCCCATAACTGTAGCTAAATTTTGAGGCAATGAGAAGTATAAGTATTAATTTGAGAATTTAATATACAAGAATACCGGGTGTGGATTTAGAAAGAAGAGTCCATTAAATAAAAAATATATAACTGACTTTTCTTGATTTAATAAGAGGTTTTGTACTGTTATTAATCTCTGATAATATCAAATAATTGCGTACAGATTGATAATATGCTCGCAAACTGAAGTTTCCTGGAAATAATTACATGTTATCCTACCGTAATCTAATTATTTTATCACGAAATCCACACGTAGTATTTGAGAAGCTATTTCTTAAGGTAGAGGTTGCTTTCACGTGTGCAGATTAGTTTTACTAGTGCTTTCCCGTAAGGTACAAATGTGCATCCTAACATGCT
Source organism: Thermobia domestica (assembly GCF_964235325.1). Classification (NCBI taxonomy): domain Eukaryota; kingdom Metazoa; phylum Arthropoda; class Insecta; order Zygentoma; family Lepismatidae; genus Thermobia; species Thermobia domestica. The sequence goes on from NC_137462.1 coordinate 247,047,554, forward strand.
ACATACAAGACTGTGCAATAATAATAATAAATAAAAAAATTCGAGATTCTGTTTATCAGTGTCGGGGCAGGAGCATTGAACGGGGTAGAGTAGTCCGTACGGAGCAGGCGCGTTATCGACGGAGGTTATAGTACAAGAATAAGATTCATGTATAAATTAGAATAGTGCAACAAATCCTTGACATTGTGTTCACTCATTTGAACTGAACTATAGCTCTTGTAATGATTTGGTACTCGTAACATTAAACTTCTAAACATAAAATACTGGTTTCTTACATTATGCAGGCATGTTTCGACAGTGGGAATTATTACGGTATCTCAGGTAATTCTCCTTCATACACATTCTCACATTTTAACAGTAAAATTACTATTCGTTTTACGGGTTATTCTTAACCAGTACCAAAACAGGGATAGATTTGTGAAGAAAGTATGATGCAGATATGGGCGGTAAGTCCTGTAGCTGAAAAATATTATCATTGTTTCGTTTGGTTTTCAGTGATTTCAGTCTTTTCTTTAAATATTCTTCGACGCCAAAGCATAAATAACTTCAAAAGTCAGCCATTGCCTCGTGATACACACAATTTTAGGAAACAGTTCGACTTTTTTCTTTTTGAGTGTGGTTCTGTCATCAGCACGCCATTTGAAGAATCAGATTTTTTTTTTAAAAAAGCTTAGTATAGGGAACGATTTTATACCTAAGCAGCACTTTACTTTTTTTTAACGTCACCTAACCTACCTCGCATTAAAAGGGACAAACTACTTAGTGAAAATTCGATGGGATTGCTGTAAAATCAATTGGCCTGTTTTCTAAATTATTTGATTTAATCTATTAAATTACAAATGCCAGCAGAAAGTTACGAAAAACCCTAAACTAAAACCTGAAAAATAGGTTCGCAATCTACCTTAAACGTGACGGGATTTGTGACGTAAAAGGCAGATAGAAACTTCCGGAGGCATGTCGAACGGAGACCTTTAGTTTGGGTTGCGAACCTCAAACAATTCTCATACATGAAAACTACTGAATGGCCTTAACATCCACCCAGTTCCTCCAAGAAGTAATTAAAATTAATGCAAGTCTTGGGGGCGTAGATAGCGTAGCTCAGAATTAGAAACATGGGAGTAGAAACTCAAAGATAAAATATAAATAACACATAAATAATTTAGAATAAGAATTTAATGAACTGATCTTGAATAACTGAATAACTACAGAGCATGATATGGACTGGTATGACTTACAAACTAGAAAAGACCATGCATAATCACTTACTTTTGGTAATGATGACGAGCAGAACCTCTGATGGACAGAATGACGGAGTGACAAAACTAATTATCAAAAATCTGATTCGCAGAATTTCGACGTCAAAATAGAACTTCCCATACCCGGAAGAGAATCCGGTAGTATTTATATGATTTTTCCGTCATGTCAACATTCTTGCAAATTCTTTCTGAGTCTTCCTAGTTCTAGCCGGTCATTTGCATTGTAGAAGTCAAGGCACTCTAAATTTTCCATTGGATTATGAATCTTAAAGAATATTCAAACTGCCTCCACTTCATGCATTGCCTATTTTATACACATTTTAAAATTCAATTAAATATTTTGTTACATTACATATTGTGGTACACAATAATATGCTAATATTATAGCTATTCATACGCAGGTCTGTACTAAGTCAGTACGCATTTTCGCTTTGATTTGTTTTCATAGTTAGAGTCTCTTGTTTTGGACAGCCATCTATTAACAAGAATATAAAACAGATTCAATACCTCGTGTAAAAGTTGCTTCAAGTCCGTTCGAGACTCTTGTTCAAGTGTCTCGAACAATACTCCTTTGAACGTGTAAATTTGAGGTATTGAATGGTCTTGTTCAAGCTTTCTTGGAAGTAGGGGTGGGGTGGGGATTCTGCGCCACCTCATCATTTCCAATAACAATCTAGCACACCATTAATAATAATAGCGCACCCCTAATAACAATAGCGCATCCTCCTACCTCCAAATAACTTCTAAACTACCCCTAATAATTTCTATCGCACTCCCTACTTCCCAAATAACTTCTATCACCATATCAAATAACTTCTATCTTACTCATAATAACTTCTAACATATTCTATCATTAAATTTAGTTACAAAAAATCAAGAAATCTGGTTCAAAAAAATTACTAAATCTAGTTACAAAAACAAAAAAAAATCACTAAATTTAGTTACAAAAAATCAAAAAATCTGGTTATAACCGGTTTTAAATTCAAAAAATCAAAAAATCTGGTTATAACCGGTTTTGAATTCAAAAATCACTAAATTTGGTTACAAAAAATCATTAAATCTAGTTACAAAATAAAAAAATCACTAAATCTAACAACATTTAACAAGAATGAACAATTGCATTTTAAACTCTGATACATACTCTTTTAAATGCCGTTTGAATTATCAAAATCGGATAAAAAATAACGAATTTAGCATTTTGCCGCCTGTATTTATACAACCCAACACAACACACACGCACACATTTACAATTCAGTTTCCTTCTCTCTTTCTTCTGAGTATGTAATAATAACACCAAAACTGTCACGTCACGTTACATAGTCACGTTATGCAGTTACAATTTTCTCTCTCTTCACAATCGAAAAATTTTTAAAATTCTTAGTTATAACGTGATGATTTTTGCCTTCACGTGACAAACAGGGTTGGAAACTAATTCTTTTTAACATATTTTTCCAGAATTGTTAAAATTACGAATTAAGCTCTGAAATTATTACGAATGAACTAGTACCAAATAAGGTAAACATGATAATTTTTGGAAACGATAACCAACCCTGACATCAATGGCGGCTCATGAGGGAAAATATCTTCAGATCTTTATAACTTCGTTGTTTATTGACCGATTTTCAAAATTCAAACGGCAAATGAATACTAATGACATGATTATTTTTTAAATGCATAGATGGTTGCATAACCCACAGGATATGTTTCCCTTTTTCAATATCTCCACAAAATTTCAACAAATCGAAAAAATAAAAATACTACCATAATCACAATAAAATTTTAAGACTTTATTAAAGAATAACATTTTCCCGAAAACTCAAAAATAAACCCGTAAAAAATTCCCGAAATTTTGAACTTGCTATAACATCGTCAAATATTAACCGATTTTCAAAATTCAAACGGTAAATGGTTTCTATTTTTTATAATTTTTTTTCTAACGTGTTACTGGTTGTCTATGTCTAAGGATAAAATTATAAAAAATCAAAAATCTTCACTATGTAAGAATGTATTAAGGAAATGTAAACAGGATATAAATACTAGACTACAAAACAATTATTTTCATGTATTACTGGTTGTCTATGTCTAAGGATAAAATTACAAAAACAACTTTTATGACTTAAAAATATAAATATGACCTAAAACTAAACTATACATAAAAGTTAATTAAATTTTACCTAAACTAAACTATACATAAAAGTTAATTAAATATGACCTAAAACTAAACTATACATAAAAGTTAATTAAATTTTACCTAAACTAAACTATACATAAAAGTTAATTAAATATGACCTAAAACTAAACTATACATAAAAGTTAATTAAATTTTACCTAAACTAAACTATACATAAAAGTTAATTAAATATGACCTAAAACTAAACTATACATAAAAGTTAATTAAATATGATCTAAAACTAAACTATACATAAAAGTTAATTAAATATGACCTAAAACTAAACTATACATAAAAGTTAATTAAATATGACCTAAAACTAAACTACACTATACATAAAAGTTAATTAAATATGACCTAAAACTAAACTACACATAAATACATTTTAACTATATCTTATAATGCCCCCAAGCTAATGTATTTATACCACCCTCTAGTATATATCTTTTGTCATTCGAATCTAATGCCAACTTATTTACAGCTATAGTATATACATCATGCTTACAACTTCGAATTAGATTTATATTTTTGTGTTTTCACATCATTGAATAGGGTTTGCTTATAATCATCAAATTGTAACTCTTTTGATACTACACATTTTGTTATTCCTTTTGCTTTTTTCTTCTCTTTATTTTCAACTTTAAAGGCATACATCTTTGATCTTAACCCAATAAATTCTGTCATTATTTTACCATTGTTTTCATCCTTCATCTTTCCTAATACTTTTTTGTTTACTAATGGTATTCCATATTGATTATCCTTTCCATATTCACTTGTATCAAATAAATCAACCATTTCTTTTAAGTCTTTGTAGAAATCATCTGTATTAATTTCATATATAAAACTATCAGTATCCATATAACATAACCCTATATCAATATCATATTTAGGTTTCATAATGTTGTAATGGAAGTCATACATTAATAATTTTGATAAATCTAACACACTCATACCAACATATATAGGTTTGTTGAAGGTCAATTTTTCTTTTTTCATATGTATCGCACACAAATCTTCAGTAAATATTGTTCTATAATCAAAGTTCGGTTTCGCTATTAACTTTTCCACCCTCATTGGATCACATTCTAAAGTAATTGATGGCCTCTTTCTAATGTTTTCCATTGTTTTACCAAATACGCTATTGTTCATTAACTTGTAAAAATCTTTCTCGAAATCATTCTTAGCTTTTGTTCTCATATTTGTATTTAGATCAATATATTCCTTTAACCAATTTGATTGCTTGAACTCCAATACTCTGTGAATTTTCTTTAATATCATCCCAAGTGACATATACAATTTTAAGTTTCTGTAGTGAATAACATATCTTTCTTTATTGTAAAGCGTTGTTAATAATTTTGAATGTTTCGATCCTGGTGGACACATATTTTCTGGAGCTAATGGTAGATCTGTATGTTTATCATGTAAGTATTCTGGATATTCTAAATCAACTTCTAATATGTAGCCAGTTTCTGAATCATCTGGAACATTCATTATGTTTATGTAAGGTTGAACCCATTTAAAGTCTTTGTAAGGCATGTACTGACTCATAGCCCATCCATATAAATTATTTGCATCTAGATAAGCTAAATACTTTGAAGGTTCGTCTTTGTTATTATTTTTTATATACTTATTATTTGCTTTTACATATCTCTTACTACATTGTGAAATTCCACCTCTTATACCTTTTTCTGTCATTAATATTTTGTCATAGTCAGTTAACATTTCTAGTTTAATCTTAGTCATCTTTAACATTGAATCCCACGATAAACCAGGAGCAGTGAAATACCAAGCAGGATCTAAACCATATGCTTTTAAACACACATCTCTAAAACTTTCAAATACATCAGCTAATATTAATACATCTGTTTTGTTATAAAGTTCTGTATATTCACCTAGATTTTTAATATTGAATAACTTCCAAACATTTTTCGCATGCTCATAATCTTCATCACTGATGTGGGTGTTAGTAAGTTTATTAAAGAACATTTCTTTTGAAGGTAGTTTTGTTTCTTCTAATCTTTCAATTGAGTCAATATAATCATATGGGTACACACCTTTTTTAATTACTAAATCTAACAAATCATTAGGGAAGTACTTTGACGTTTCTCTATATTGTTCTTTTGTAAGGTTATTTGCTAGTTCTGCTAAACTCCTTGGCATAAACCTAAACGAATCTAGAAATCGTAAATTAATTCCATTCTTTTTATCAACCTTCACATATTTTGAGTATGTTATATATTTTTCCTCATTATTTGCAATTAGTTTTATTTCATTCTTATCATAAGCAAGTTCTTTAACAAATAGGTGAGTATCATAACCACTTAAATTGTGAATAAATACTGGAATAAAATTAGGATTTCGATAGCTTAAGTTACAATAACTGTGAGCTGCACCTCTAAACTTTCCAGTTAAATGATCATGATCTCTTACTTTTGCTTTATTTATATTTATATTTTTCAAACATTTACCTAATTCATGTTTCCATTCTTCTAATTTTTCAACCATGCTATCATTATTTTTAGCAAATTTTATTTTCTTATTTAACACATTTATTTGTTTTTCAATTGCGGGTGGTAAATCATTCAAGTTTTTCTCACATATATGACAACTATTGGAATTATTATATAACTCTTCCTCATCTTTAGTTAGATTATTCATTTCAACTCTTTTGTTATATATTTTCTTTATTTCTATTGCTTCTTGTTTTAACTTCTCCACAAACACCTTTGCAGCATCTAAACCAATATAACTAACAGGACATTTATACATACCATTTGAATATTTAATATAATAACAGAAACTCATTGGTAAATGCTTTTGATACTTCACAGTTTTAGAACAATTATGGTCTACTTCCATTTTACATAACAAACATTCAAAATCGGCATATATCGCAAATGGTACTCTAAATGATCTATTATAATTTTGGAACTGTATTTGATTGTCATATGGTTTTGGAAGTCCTATTCTAACAGATTCATGCTCCTTACAATATAGTTCATGTTCTTGTAATTGTATCTCATTTCGAAAATGTCTTGTTAAACACCTATCACAAAAGTATAATTTTTCCTTATGCTTTGTTACTTGACTTCTTATTAATCTTGAAAAATCCTTTATCCAACAAAAGTGATCATTATTTTCATCTTTTACATATAATACATTGATGTGTTTATCCTGCTTATTTTTTGTGATTTGAAGTGGGTATATATTATATTCATCATCATAGGTATACACGTTAATGGGTATGTTACTTCTTTTTTCAAACTTTACTATATCTTTTAATTGTACAGGAAATTCAATACCCTTACAATATTTCTCTTGTAATTCATCCACAATTTCTGTATAGTTTGAAGGCCGTTGAGGATGTGAATGGTGATCTATAGGTTTTAAATAACATGCAATAGAATATAAGAAACATTTATTATCTTTATTTTGAACATTAATCACTGCTTTTTTATCTTTAATTGGTTTAGGAAGGTCAATATAGGAAGAAGCTCGTAATGGTACATATTTATTTAATCTGATTTCTAAATATTTAATTTGATGTAATGACCATCCTGAACCTCTTCCTTGAAATTCCTCCATCTCTCTACATAGTTTTTGTTTAGCATTGGTTATATATTCATCTAAGTCAGTTGATTGTAATATTCTTTCATTCATAGTTTTAAAATTGCGTTCTTGTACTTCTTTATCTTTAATATAATCACAAATGAATACAAGGTTGACTTTTAATGGGTGATGCTTTAATTCTTCCTTGATTTTATTAATAACTACTTTCCCACTTATATTTAAAAACTTCACTGGATCTTTATATTCTCCTATGTTTTCGATTGTGATAGTTTGTAATCGTTTCTGTATTGCTGTTTCCTTTGTTTGTACTTTAATTGGTATTCGTTGTGGTTTGGATTCTTCAAAAACATCTTGTTTAAATGGAAATATGTTTCTAATTTGTGATCTGTTTTGTTCATCTTCATATTTTTTAATACGGTCAATAAGTTCAACCTTTCTTAATTTAGAATAACCTTTTATCCCCTTCCTTTTACAATGGTTTTTTTAGTTCATCAACTTTCATTGTGTATATAACTTTCAATTCATCTGGTTCATTTTGGTATTGTTCGATTTTTTGATTAATTCACTCTTATTTAAATAACTATAGCCGCGGATTTTCTTGACTTTACATATTTGTTTTAGTTTTGTAATTGACATCTCCTTCATCTCCTCACCAGTAAAATTAACATTATTCATACTCATTTTATATGGAAAAACACTGTATCATAATTTTATATTCACTAAATTTTTTAATTCATTTTCATAATATTTTTATACCAACATTAGCATACTTATTTTTTCTAATACAGCTGTTAATGTCGACAAAAAAAAAACGATACAGTGTTTTTCCATATAATAACACACCTTATATGAAAAAACACTGTATCGTTTTTTATATTCACCAGATTTTTTAATTCATTTTCATAATATTTTTCATGTTTAAACAAATTAAATTACATTACAACATTTATAATATTATATTATTTTTATTTATTTAATTATTATGCAAATTATTAAACCCTAACCATTTAATAAACTCTAATTATTTAATTATGATGCAAATTATTTATTTAATTATTATGCAAATTATTTATTTAATTATTGTGCAAATTATTTACTTAATTATTATGCAAATTATTAAACCCTAAACATTTAATAAACACTTTATTACCTTTTATGAAAATATTTATAAAAGTTAAACACATTAAATTACACTACAACATTTATAATATTATATTATGCAAATTATTAAACCCTAACCATTTAATAAACTGTAATTATTTAATTATTATGCAAATTATTTATTTAATTATTAATGCAAATTATTTATTTAATTATTATGCAAATTATTAAACCCTAACAATTTAATAAACCCTAATTATTTAATTATTATGTAAATTATTAAACCTTATCCATTTAATAAACCCTAATTTTTTAATTATTATGTAAATTATTAAACCCTAACCATTTAATAAACCCTAATTATTTAACAAACACTTTATTACCTTGTATGAAAATATTCATAAAAGTTAAACACATTAAATTTACACTACAACATTTTCTTTATCTATCCAACTATTATGTGAATTATCAAACCCTAACCATTTAACAAACACTTTATTACCTTTCTTTCTCAATATTTTTTCAACCAAATACTCATCCTTATATTTAGTTTTCAATAATTCTGGTTCATAAAATCTTTCTTTAACTTCTTCATTGTTTAAATCTTTAATTTTATATGTTGGTGGATTAGATGGTATAACCTCATTAATAACAAACACTTCTGCTGACCAATTTGGTGTATAACCTTTGTCAAACAATCCTTTAATTTTACTTATACGAACATGAACACCTAATTTGTATTTAGGTTTAACACGTTTATATTCTTTCTTATACACTTTATTCAATATTGTTTGCTCATTTTTCTTATTCACTTCTACAGGTTTCACACCAATTGTTCTATGTACTTTGTTATTATATTCATCAACCAAACCTTGTAATATATTTAACCACTTATAATTACCTTGAACAGTAAATTTTTTCCACATATTTTGTTTAAGTGTTTTCTTAAATCTTTCAACAACAGAAGCTTTTTACCACTATATGTTGAGTAATGATTGATATTGTTTTTCCCCATCAAATCTTCAAATTCTTTATTGTAAAATTCTTTACCTTGATCAGTTTGTAAATTGTTGGGTTTTCTTACTTTTAACACTGATTCAAATGCTTCTGTAACATTTTTCCCGCTCTTATCTTTAACAGGAACAGTAAACGCATATTTTGAAAACACATCTATAATTGTTAGCAAATACTTATAACCTTTATTTAATTTTGAAACACCTTTTAACACACCACTATCCATTTCCACAAGATCTGCTTGCCATAAATCATCTATACCTTTAACAATAACACTTAACCTAGGATAATTTTTTCTAGATGGTTTATGAATTTCTTCTATAATGTCTTCTCTAATACCTTCACCTTCATATAGTCAATCGGGGTTTTTAATGAATTGGGATTTATTAGTACCACATACAACACATATACCTTTCTTAACATATCTTCCATTCTTTGTTTGTTCTATTCTAATGTTATCTATTTTTGTATCTGTTGATTTCTTACACTTAACACAATACATCATACTATTTATTATATGGAAAATTATTAACCTCAATCTATAATTCAAACACTATATCAACTAACAACATCATTCTAAAGATTAACCTAATTCAAACTATAATTCAACTAACAATATAATTCTAAAGATTAGCCTAATTCAAACTATAATTTAAGCATATGTTTGTTTGATGCTGTTGTCGATATTTGATGATTAATACTATAATTAACGGGTGTCGATATTTGATGATTAATACTATAATTAACAGGTGTCGGTATTTGATGATTAATACTATAATTAATGCTGTTGTTGATTAATACTATAATTGATCATGAACTTCAATCTATAATTCAATCTATAATCAATCTATATAAGAACTTCTACAATTCAAACACTGTTCATCTATATAATTTAATCAATATAACCTTCTATAACTTAATCTATAATTCGAAAAATAATTCATCTATATAATTTAATCAATATAACATTCTATAACTTAATCTATAATTCGAACAATAATTCAATCTATATAACAATTTATAATTCATCTGTATAATTCAATTTAGAATGTTATATAGATTGAATTAGAATGTTATTATATAGATTGAATATAGCAAATGGTTTTATGAAAGCTCTCTTTCTATATACATAATAACTTGCAATGGTTGCCCTTCTTCCATAGCTGAATTCTTATTTGCTTGAAACGTAATTATATCACCCTTTTTAATGTTTACAGGTAAATTTTCAATCAAAGTATCACCTAAATATATCTCTAGAAAGTATTTATCCAAACTTAATTCCATGTGCATTATTTTCCCATTATAGAGAAATTTGTAACCATTAGAGAGATTAAATATTCTAAAGATTGGTTTCTTAACATTTTTAACTCTCAATCGACATATTAGGGGTATAGTTTCTTTCTGCATAATCAATTTAGTAGTATCCATCCTAATCTTTTGAAAATCATCTTTCTTTATATATGTGTCTTGTAATGTTTTTAATACATCTTCAAATTTGTTTCTATCACCTTCCAATTGACTATTAACATTACTATTTATTAAATCTAGGTGTTGTAAAGTTACTACATCATGTTGGTCAATTGCATCACTTACATTAACAAGTCTTTTGTTTTTGAAATCAACCCATGTTATATTTGATGTAAAAACTTCACTTACATGATTGAGGTTTGTAGTCCTTCTTTTAGTATTACCAAAGATGTCCATATTTATTATATAACAATTCAAATTATTTAATAGCAAGTAAAACAGTTATACGAGCTCCACCAAAATCAATCAAATCACCATTTTCATCTTTAATTGAAACTTTCAAATTATTAAATTTATTGTGATGTATTGGGAAAAATATCTTTTCATTAGGTTCATATATAATTGGTTCTCTAAACTCTGCATTTGTTCTAAATGTTGCAATTAAGTCTGTTTCGTTGTGTGTTGTATCATTGTGTTTTAAAATCATACCTTCTGCTAAATCACAGTGAATATTTATAGTATCAAACGGATGAAACTTTGGTGGTTTATCTCCAATATGTTCTATGTTATTAGCCAAGTTTTTATCACTAAAACCTAATACAGTGTTAATGGTATCTAAGGTTATATCACAAACCTCACTAAATATTTTAACTCTATTTCTTTTCCTGTCTTCTGTAATTTCAAAAGTATCTCTGAATTCATCAGTGTAGAATGGAAGGTTTGATTTAATATATTCTTCTAATTCTTTTAAACTATATTGACCAGGTTGAACTATGGCTTGTCTTGTAACTTCAGGTTCTTCAGTGCAAAACGTTAATTTATTATTTTTTTCTGTAATGTTTGGAGTTAAGTATGTTGTGTAAAATCCTGCAACAGCTACTTCTAAATCGTTTTCAAATGGGTAATGCAATGACATGTTTAATACAGATGAATAACCGTTTAAATTAAATACTTTCATTTATTATATAATAAATAATTAAAATGGATAATTGGGATATTAAAGTAAGGTTAACAGAAGAAACGGCGAAGAGTAAGAGGAATGGAGAGTTGTTACCTGATGATATAAGATGTTTAATAGTTGGGCCTAGTGGTTGTGGTAAAACGACGTTAATGATTGATAATTTTTTGTTGGCACCTAAATGGTTAAAATATGCAAATGTTTATATATATTCTAAAAGTTTAAATGAACCTAAATACCAACACTTAATACAACTTTTTCGAGATATAGAACGTAATATTAAAGACACAATAGCAATAATAAAAGGAAACAATGAAGAGATTATTCCATTAGACGAATGTGAGGACTATTCTGTGGTAGTATTTGATGATTTCATATTAGAAGAACAAAACCACGTTAGAGAATATTTTACTCGAGGTCGTCATAAGGGTTTGAACTGTTTCTATCTTGGACAAACATATTCTAAAGTGCCAAAACAATTAATTAGGGACAACTTAAACTTTCTTTGTATATTTAGAGAGGATAATGTAAATTTAAAACATATATATGATGAATTTGTTGCATCTGATATGTCGTTTGAAAAATTACAATCATTATGTAGCAAGTGTTGGAGTGAAGAACATGGTTTCTTAACAATAGATATGACTAGGAAGGTGAATAATGGTAAATATAGAAATAAAATTAAAGAATTTATAAAAGTGTGAACTAAACGTATATGAATGTAGGTGAACGTATATGTTATGTTATGTTATGTTATGTTATGTTATGTTATGTTATGTTATGTTATGTTATGTTTTTATTTTTTTCTTTATATAATAAATGGATGTTAATAAAGCTAAGAAGTATATTAAGTTAAAAGAAGAACTTATTAAAAGATTTAAGGAAATTAAACAAAGTAATCGAAGTAAGTATGAAAAATTTAAAGAACAAGATCAGCCTGTTATTGATGCAATTAAATATTTAGGGCAAGATATATCAAAAGTAGCAGAAGAAAATAAAAATCTAATTCAAGAGTTAGTTCCAGTTGTACATAAAAGTGCTAGAGTGGATTCAAGCTTATTAGAAACACCGCCTATGTATGATAGTCCTATAAATGAAAGTGATACGCCTATAACAGAAGAAATAAAACACATGAAAAAACAAATTAAATATAATGTAGAAGGAATAGAATCTTTAGCAACAACTCATTTGGGTAAAATTGCCTCAAGATATTATGCAACTAGAGATGATAAAAGTTTTGGAATACAACCATATGATGAAGATGGGAAAATTATACATATGATAGGAAATGCGGAAGTTAAAATTCATGGTGATGATTTAGTTATTAATAATCGACATTATACAGGAACAGAAGGTTTATGGGAATTATTGACAAAACATAATCCAACAAATTATAATGATGATGATCTAGAAAAATATAAACAAATAGTAATTGATTCTAATGTTGCATTTCATAATAATGATCCAAGTACAAGAAAACAAAAATCTAGTAAAGGTAAAAAATATAAAGAGATTATCAAACCTATTTGGGATGAATATATAAAACCAACAACACCTTCAAAAAAGACACCAAAATCTGGAGAAGGAATAAAGGTATACAACGAATTATCAAAAGAATACATATGGATGGATGATGTGAGAAAACTGATTGATCGCTTGATTGTTATTGATGGCGAAGAAAAATCTGGAAATGATAACTTTTATAATGAAAAAGTAGGTATTATGGATATGATTAATTCTAAACTTGCACAATTTATTCCTAATGATCCAAAAGGTATAGGTTATTTGATAAAGATATTGAATACGCTGCCACCAAAATTTTGGAATAGTGAAAAGTATGGAAAAGGATTAGTAAATGATTTGATTAATAAACTTCCATTTGAGTTGCATATTCCAGGATTTAGATTTTGCGGGCCTGGGACTAAGTTAGAAGAAAGATTAGAAAGAGGTGATGAAGGTATTAACAAATTAGATGAGGCTTGTAAAGAACATGATATATACTATAGGGATAATAAAGATACAGAATCAAGACACATTGCAGATAAGGAATTAGAAAATAAAGCTTGGGAAAGAGTTTTTGCTAAAGATGCTAATTTAATAACTGAAAAACTACCTGCTCTTGGAACTGCTTTAATGATGAATACAAAAGTAAGATTTGGTTTAGGTTTATAAGTAATGAAAGTAAGATTTGGTTTATAAGTATTTTTTAGATTTAGGTTTATATGTACTTTTTATGGAAATTTTTCATAAAAAGCTTTTAATTATATAATAAATATGCTGTTAAAAGGTTTTACATTTACGATTCCTAATCAGGAACTTAAACAATTAAATATAGATCACATTTAACTAACAAACAACTCAAACAAAAGGAAGCAAAACTAAGTAAAGGACAATGTATGTCTCTATCTCTTTCTATACCACAACTTAAGAAAATAAACAAAGAAATGAAGGCAAATGATAATAAAGTTCATTATGGTGGTTTTATATTTACTATTCCAACGATTTTAGCTTTAATAGGTGCTCTAGGTTCTGTTGCTGGAGGTGCGGCTGCTATTGCTAAGACTGTAGATGATGCAAAAAAGAATAAAATGGAATTAGAAGAACAAAAGCGACATAACTTAGCAATGGAAGAAAAACAAGGTGGTAAGCTTTCAAAAAACGTAAACTCCAAAACAGTAAAGAAAAAGAAAAAACTAAACCTTTAAGTAATTTAGATCTAATACAACTTGTTAAAAAAACTTAAGATAAGAAACTTTAGAGGTGTATTTATGAGTGATGAATTGCCTAAACAACCAAGGAAGAATGAGTGTGGTATTGTTAATTTTGATACGTCTAAAAATATAGGAACGCATTGGATTTGTTATTGGAAAAAAGGAAATAGAAAGTATGTGTTTGATTCATTTGGAGGTAATCCACCAAAAACACTCGTAAAATATCTTGGTCATAATATAGAGTACAATAGCAGCCGTATACAACATTTTAACGAGGTAATTTGTGGACATTTATGCATTACAGTGTTAAAAATGTTTACAGATGGGTATAGTTTTTCAGAAATTATTAGTCAGGTGAATAGGAATAAGGATATTTGGAGAAGTTATATTTAAGTTTTATGGGTTTATTTTATGGACTTAATTCATAAAACGATTACAAATATTTTTTATAATAAATATGGATAAGATAGAATCATATGAATTACAATCCTTTAAACCTAATCAAAAAACAATCGAGAATTTAAATAAGCCAAACAGGTCTATTGAATTTGATATTGACGTGGGTGATGGCTTCATACATCCTTATTATGCTGATATGTATGTAACTTTTGAAATTAGAGGTAGAGATGGTGATGGGGAATATACTACTGGTCAAAATATTAGACTTATTAATAATTTCTTCCCACATTTGTTTTCCCAGTTTCAAATTAGTAAGCATGGACAGATATTGGATATTATTGATTATCCTGGTTTAACTTCAACAGCTGTAAACACATGTACGATTTCAAAACCAGAGGCAAATCACTATGATGAATGTGGATTGGAAGGAATTACGTGGGCAAGAACAGACGAAGAAATAGTGTTTTTGCTAAGACTTTTGCCAGGATTTTGTTCAGATTTTAAAGATATTATGTGGAAGGGAGGATTGAAATATACATTTAAAAGAAGTGGTTCTGATGATAATGCATTTGCTATTTGGAAAACAAAAAAGCAGGATGGAACATATGAGAATGATCAACCGCATCCAGGTAAAATTAAGATTACAAATATGGAGTTAAGAATGCCTATTGTTAATTATGAACCTAACTATGCCACCCTGTTAAGATCTAATATGTTAAAAGAAGGTAAGATTCCTATTTCATTTAACACGTATCAATGTTTACAGAAATCAGTTAGTGGAAAGTATTTAGAATTCGATTTAACCACACAATTTAACTCAAGTGAATTTGATATGCCTAATTTTGTGATTGCCTTTTTCCAAACTGATAGAAATGATAATCAAGAAAGAGATTCAAGCTATTTTGATCATTGTAAAGTTCAGAATATCCATTTTCGTAATTCTAGAAATGAATCTTTCCCATTAGAATCTTTAAACTTAGATTTTGCAAAACATAAGTATTTGAAAGTTTATGAAATGTATACGGTATATAAGCGAGCTACAATTGGAAATACTGAGATGTTTTATTATCCTAAGGAATTTTTAGAAAATAGACCAATGTTCGTAATTAACACAAGCAAGCATAAATCAGTAACTGTAAGTGATAGAACTAATTTGAAACTGACTGTTAATTTTGAAAGCGATGTACCAGATAAAACAATTTGCTATGTTGTTATGATTGGTAAGAAAAATTTAGAGTATGATGTTGAGAAAGAAAAAATAATTGAGAAGATATAAACCAATTATATGTTTATTAGATTAGTTTAGTTTGTAAGTGTTTTTATGATAATATCATAAAAACTTATTTAATAAAATGACTATTCCAGATAACATTCCACGTGAGAATTTAATTGTGTTAATTGAAGATACTATATTAAATCTTGAGAAGTTATTAATGAAAAACAAAAGGAAGTTCAAGAGAATAAAATGTGTTTATATTACTCTTATTACGTTATCTATTCTATTATCAGCTTCTACAGGGTTCATCAATGTATTTATTCCTGTTACAGTATATTCAATTATTACAACTGCATTTGCTTCGGCTTCTGCTGTTATCACTGGCCTATCAACACGGTTTAATATAGATTCAAAGAAAGAATATTATAAAAATATGGTGAATCGAATTCGACTGTTTAAAGATGAGCTTAATGTAATTAAGCTCATGAATGTTGAATTAACAGATGAAAATGTAAGAGATATTGTTAACAGAATCAATGACATACTTAACGAAATTCGAGGCTATTAGAAACTGATTTTTAAAAAGTTTTAATATAATAAATACGATGGCGAGTCATATTGAACTTTTAAATAAACTTGGAAGTCTTGAACAAAAACAGGTTATTGGATTAAGAGAATTAGAATTAAATACAGAATATAAGATTGTGAAAATGGAAAAGATTAAAACTAAGTTTGGAAAGAGCATTTTAGTTGAATGTGAAGAGTTTAAGGTATTTCTTCCACCTAGATTTACAAAACACTTAACAGATAAAATGATTGATGAGATTGTTAAAGATGGAATAAAAATCAAATACACTGGTTTAAAAGATAATTATCCAACTGTTGAGTTCTGTATGTGAATCCAAAGAATGATAAAAATGATCAAAAATATGTCATCAGAAGTAAAAAATGGAGTGAATAGAATGGATCCTCAAAAGAAATTTATACTTACTAATAATTTCAATGTAATTGTGAAAAATGTGCAGACCGAAGTTCAAGTTGTTTTCGATATTAACGGCTGTCTATTCAGCTTAAATTATGATCAGTGGACAGAGTTTAAGAAGTCATTGTTTCCTATAGAGAACGAGGTTAGCAGAAGATTCCATTATCAGTATCCGAACTTGTAACTATTAATATACTAATTTGTAACTATTATGTAATTATGTAGAATTTAGTTAACTTTTATGGTAAAATCATAAAAGTGTTTTGTAATTTTATTTTACTAAATTTAGTGATTTTTATAACTAGATTTAGTGATTTTGTAACTTGATTTAGTGATTTTTTATAACCAGATTTAGTGATTTTTGTAACTAGATTTAGTAATTGAATGCATTAGAAGTTATTATGAGTAAGATAGAAGTTATTTGATATGGTGATAGAAGTTATTTGGGAAGTAGGGAGTGCGGTAGAAATTATTAGGGGTAGTTTAGAAGTTATTTGGAGGTAGGAGGATGCGCTATTGTTATTAGGGGTGCGCTATTATTATTAATGGTGTGCTAGATTGTTATTGGAAATGATGAAGTGGCGCAGAATCCCCACCCCACCCCTACTCTTGGATCGTCTACAAGCAGCACTACTGATAACATATAGAGAATGTAAACCATATCTGACAACTGTAATGCTTAATTGAGGATTGTCATTTGTAAGCTATGAACAGGCAAATAAATATGAATATAAATATGAACATGCAAATCTGGAAGGTCAACTAAGAATGACTTTTGCAGCCTCCGCTGAACTTGGTGAACCATTTGCCTTGTTGGCAAGACGGAATAAAAAACCCCATGAAAGTTTTTTCCGAATATATTTACGCTGTATTACGATTATGCAATAAGGTAGATCCTAACAAGAGTGAAACTGAACGAAAACGACACATATTAAAGGGATTGAATCCCAGTGCTTTGGAATTTGTCATTACACGTGAGCCAGATAGTGTAGACGAAGTCGAAAGATTACTTAAACTGTATGAATCTGCAAAAGTTCAAGCAGGTTTACGTGCCCTCTCTGATGCTCCCCTGGAACTCCCTAATTTAGAATTTAGTCAACCCAAGTTAGATTCTAATCGACAGAGTGTATCGATAAATCATGGAGGACAGCGATTTTATAATTATAGAGGACGTGAATCAAGAGGTCCCCGCCCTAATTTAATTCGATAATTTCAAAATATAAACATCAATGACATACAATGTTATTCTTGTGGTACATACGGACAGTATGCCCGTGTGTGTCGAAATCGACAAAATCAAGGTCAATATTGGAATCAATCAACTCAATTCCGTAGTGGAAATCGCTATCATGACAGAGGTCAGCCGAATAATAGAAAACAACGTCCTAGAAGACGCCCAAATAGGGAGAGACAGTCAAATAATGAACGCAGAACTCAAAATGTAGAATCTTAAGATAATAGCCAAGAATAAGTACGTATTAGTACCCCCTCTCTTTTAAGATAGGTAATTATACAAGGCTAAATTATTAGGCTAATATGAAAAAAAATGAAAATGTTATGTTAAGGACCAGCAAACTTTAATTAATTGGCATTAGAAAGAACGTTATTATACCCTTATTATTATTATATTCGTGTATTGTAGGATTACCATGAACTAATGCATGATACGTCCTCAATTGGCTAGAGGAAATCTTAAGATTAAGTTTTTGCACCTATTCACCTATCAACAGGCTATTACTGAACAATACGAATTTGAAAATTTTGATCAAATGTTTTTACTTGAAACCATATCAGCTGATGACCACCCACAGGATTCCTCCACATTAAATTAACCGAGTCTTCTCTAAACGAATTTTTTTTTGTAAATATACGTGTATAGCGAACATTTTTTTTGTAACTCTTAACACTTTAATTAGGCTATTTATTGTTTCGATTAACAACACATTACGAAAACTCAAAAACGGAGACTAAATACATTCCATCAAGGTTAATCTCCGTAAGTAGTCGCTTTTCTCATGACTACTAAATCTACCATTAAAAACCTATCAACAGGCTATTACTGAACAATACGAATTTGAAAATTTTGATCAAATGTTTTTACTTGAAACCATATCAGCTGATGACCACCCACAGGATTCCTCCACATTAAATTAACCGAGTCTTCTCTAAACGAATTTTTTTTTGTAAATATACGTGTATAGCGAACATTTTTTTTGTAACTCTTAACACTTTAATTAGGCTATTTATTGTTTCGATTAACAACACATTACGAAAACTCAAAAACGGAGACTAAATACATTCCATCAAGGTTAATCTCCGTAAGTAGTCGCTTTTCTCATGACTACTAAATCTACCATTAAAAACCAAGAGATACCAATGAGCTATACAAGTGTTCAAAATTTTTCTAATGATTCTTGTAATAAATGTAAGGTTTGTTTTCAGAATAAACTAAATATGTTGGCGTTACCCTGTAACCACTTGGCTTTTTGTGCACACTGTGCGGTATCAATGCAACACTGTGTTATTTGTAGACACCCTTTATCATGATGTAAAAGAATATATTGGAACTAAATATTACTGTTACACGTTTCAGCCTTAAATATTAACTGCTAGTATATTTACATATAAATTTCCAGATTGAAAATGAACAACAAATTCATTCGAAAGCGAAATAGGACCGTCTCAATTCGGAGGCCGGAGATTGAATCTCTAAAATTTGCCTGAGATGTCTATTTCCTTGGGTAATCATTGTAAATATGTGTTATTCAAGGAACTCGCAAAGGTAACCGCTTAAAACGTCGAACCTAACCTTCGACCCTCCTTTTTTGCCTACAACTGTACATTCATTCAACTAGAGGTACTGTATATCACTCAAAACTCAGTAGCTGAATTCTACAATCTGTTTTTCTTTCAGCTCTGCGAGATTAGTTAAAGTTGTTCTTTCTTTTGTCTGTCGATGTATCAAGAACTAAGATTTTTTCTATGCTTATGGATATTTAATCGCCTTAGGTGATTCTTTATATGTAATTACCTTAATACTCTGTATGTGATATGGTATTATGGCATTGTAAATAGCCGTATTCATGTTCTTTAGTTATGTCATATTATATATGTAGTTGCATTAAGTGTTAGGTTATCTTGTGAATATATATAGTTTATATAATTAATGAAGTTCACTATTATTATTATTTAGTATTCATTATAGTCATGCTATATAAGTATTTCTTTTAATTTTTAAATATATTATACGTTCAGATTATTAGAGTTACGAATTATTAGAGTTAAGAATTATTATAATCTTATAGTTCAAGTATCTCTACATAGTTATATCTTAATCAATATCCATTATTATTTTTATGTTTTAGATGTATGTTACTAAGAGGTTTGAAATATAGGTTATTATTTTTATCTAACATAGTCTTCAACTAACGCCATAAGTATATTCAATTCAACATTTTATTAGTTTATTGTTATATGGAATTGCTTCCATTCTATTATTCTCTAGCTAACTCAATTAGTAGATGTTTAATTGCGATTAATGTACCCAGAACGCAATACGAATTCTGTAGATTAGAAACATATAATGCAAATGTGATGTATAAAGAACATGCAATATGTAAAGAAACATATCTACCTTATCTCCTTATACATTCATATGTAAACCTTTTAATCTTCCAAATACCTCTTTAAGTTACACACTACATACTACATACTACATAGTATAATCATAGTAAATTCATGCTATCCATGCTAGATGTTACATGCGAAGGATTCTTTGATCTTCAAGCCTTGCTCCTCATCCTCTGTACAGACAGTCACAGCATTTCATGCGGAAGGTTTATGCGTAGCGAAGTTCGCCCACTCTCCTCTTTCCTTTTCCCTGCTGGATGCATGTCAGGATTGCAGTACTAATCCTTCACCCAGGAGACACCTCAGCACAAACGGCGTTAAAATTTCCCGTTTGCATCCGAGGCGACTCTAGAGGTTGGTTACCGGAATACTCTTCTATGGTGGTCAGTTAATCTTTCTTGGTCCACTTTGTTCTCCTAATCTTAATGTGATCCTATCCTATTAGTATTATCTTAGTATAGAAGTTTTACAATGAAGCAGTGAGAAAGATCTTATATTTTTGTTATAATTATGTTTTGCTTCTTTTTACAGATAAAGCTTTTATTCTTGGCATTGGTTGTGAGTATTTATGACTGATGTTTTATTTGAAATACACTATTAGAGAATATCATATTTTGTATATTGTATAAAGAGTATCTTAATTACGTACATAATTATATTAGTAAAAATCACGGATGACAGATTGATATTCTCGAGTCGAGAATATGTTTGTGTCAGGCAACATAGGCTAGCCACGAACTCATAGGCTGCCATGAACTAGCTGTGTACGCCCCTTTTTATTTGCACTGCCTATGACTGTTGGCATGGTACTCTATTGCGAGGCCGTGACTCCTTTCTTCCCCTTTCCTTTCTTTTTTTATTTTTTTATTTCCGGTCTGATTCTGCAACGTAAAGTTGCAATGCCATTTAAGTCGCTACGCTCCGTACTTCTATCAACAGCCCTAATTGTTTGTAAATGTATTCATATTTGTTATGTAATCCTTGTTTTTTTCATACGAATAATGCCACATTCAACACAAGCCACAATAACAATTCATAACAGTCTTATTTCATAACTGTATGTTACAATAGTATGTTACCTTGCATAGTTCTGTACTCCGGATGTAAGTTATCTAACTGCTCAACTAACTGTTATCAGCACACACAAGGAAGAACACCAAAGTTTTTACGTACGTTATCGTGCAATAAGAATATTTAGACAATTAAAGTACAATGCTTCTTTTAACAAAAAGAAATTTATAAAGACCGAGACAAACGAAACTAATAAGTTACTATCTGGTATCAAATCATGCTAATCTATTGCTACTCAAGAAGTTGTCATGCAATAATAATAACAATAACGATAATAATAACATGCACATACTCAATTTGAACTACCACCTGAGTTAACTAATACTAATAATATATAAGCTCTTCACATTGGCTTCCCCTCGTTAATTACAATTGATCCACAGTTATCCCAATTCGCTACGTTCAATTAATTAAATAGTCTTTGAACAACATACATATTACATAACAATAGCTTTCATTACCCTTAACCATAACAATAATTATGGGTTAATATTAATTGGACACCTTCGTCAATACTATTTACCTCCATTGCAACCACTTGCGTGGTGTCCCTTACTGGTTACGTTTCCCACTTATACTTGAGAGGTCTTCTAATCGATAATAAATTTTTATAACAATCAATTTTACCACTTAAATTTAGTTTTCTTACTCTAAGTTCATTCTTTTTTCTAATTGTTCTATTAACATTATGTTTGGAAATTCTTATCGTATTAAGGCGTGTCGTATAAATCTTTTAATTATTGGAATTTATTTATTTATTGGGATTTATTTTTTTATTTTTATTTATTTTTAGTCTTTTAATTTATTTAGGAACTATAAAACTGTAAACTGATGTTATTTTATTCTATTTTCATGGTTCAATTTGGCTACTGTTTGCGAGTTTTGCTCCTTGAAGGATGTAGATGGAAGAACGTCGAAGATTGCTTAAAGTATAGAAACCCCCCTGCTTAAAGATCCTTGCTGCAATTTAAGAAATTGAACTCTGATTCTAGGAGGATATTATTCATTAAGGGCGTGCGGGAACGCTCATGGTATTTTAGTCAAAGAGTGGTTAAAAATGGTATTAAGTGATGTTATATTCAAGTGTTATGCAATAATAATATTATGTATTAATATGGCGTAATTAGATAAAAGAGAGAAAGAGAAACTACTACTTACCACTTGATAAATTCTGCTCCTCAGTAGGTAAGACGACGAACTCACACCACCACGAATATAACATTCACGACACAAACTCCGATACGTACTACCCGCTTTATCGAACACATTTTTATATGTCGTTTTATAATGGCATTGCATGGCATTGCCATATTATTAGAAATGCCGGAATAATTTAACATTTCTTTTCCACCTTCTGACACAAACACCTATATTCCGCAAACTTCTTTCACGCTTTTCCGAGTACCGGTAACATCGAGTAACGTGTCGATACGTGAGTTACTAAAGTTTGACTACGTGGTTAAAAGCTTGCATTACATTCCAATTTCATCCATGTATCCGGCCAAGCCCTTCCGCTGTATGAAAAACTCCAATAAAATATTGAGACACCATTTACCTATCTTATATGGCGAATGGTGACATTAGTCTTGAGTTCAGTGTCCAAACAAACACTTTTTCCGTGAATCTTAAGAACACGATACCACTCACTATTAAGCCTATAATTTTGTAGAACGCAATGGCAAAAACAACAAGGAATATGGTTACATTCTCCCTGATTAACTTCATACTTCAGATGGAAATTCTGTAACGCTTCTTAGTTGATTTGACACGCGTTTTCTGCTACGCTGTTATAATCGGGAAACAGGAAACATATAAAGCACTGCGGTTTTGAGCTAAGTTTGAAAATGAGAGTCTAAGGCAACTTTCTGTAATGCAACCAGAAACTAATGAAATATGAAATGATTAAAATATTCTCTAATTGGCTAAATGCGGTATACCTGATAACTCGCCTACGACCTCTAGTGGAAGTAAGAACTACTAGGTGTGGAGATGCCAAATCAAAATGAGTATTAGTTCGATTCCCCGAATCTAAATAAGTATTGGTTCGATTCTCCGAAGTCCCCGACTAAGAAACAAAAGGGTGCTTGTCCTTTCCTCGCTCCTTTGGAATAGGCTCCTGTACTTCTAAATCGTACAAATTTAGGAGAAAGGAAAGAGACCTTTCTTTTGACAACTTTAAGTTATAGATTTTTTGTTCAAGTTAATGTGAATTCCTGAAGGATTTAAAACCCACAAAAGGGAGTGACTGTAGCCCTATCTTGACTCCACATGAGAGTAAGGCATTATGACTAATATATTAAGTGAACAAATCAGCCCTTCCCCTAAAAAGATTGTTGTTTGTTACTATTCTTACTATATACAGATATTAGCTTCTATATAACAAAGATGTTGACTGTAATTCCTTCAATACCATTGTAATTTGACATCACGGGGCTGTCACACATGATTTCGTACATATATATATACATTAATTGTTCTTTATTGTCTATTACGAATTAATCCTGAATCTGTCTAAATTCTTCCTAAGCAATAATTCTGACGTACAAAATTTGATTGTAACATTAGAGAATTGGAAAAATTGACGATAATCATAGATACTATCAACAAAGAAATATTAACCATAATTAGATAACAATGTTTATAGATAACATTAACCAAGTTTCATGTAAATGCTAAATATGTATAATTCTGAATTTATTTTGAGTTCAATATGTTTCATTCCACTGTTATGATAGTTAACATAGTTAAAATAGATATCTTCAATTTGTATATTTTTTTAGATATCGGAACCCTATTTCGTTGTCTTAAAATTATTTTTTTAAATTTTATTTGAAATGTTACTCTTTTACCTGTAAGCGGAAATAGTAATTGTACCAAATTCCTTGTCAGTGGGTTATTCTTGCCGAATATTACTTCTCAGTTTGTTGGTCTGAGTTTTATTTACACAACTCCATTGGAGATTCGACCTTCTTGTTGTTCAGGAAGTACATAGTCGTAACTAATGCGACCTTGTTTTTAACCCACTGAAACAGCTGCGATGTGATAAACTGAGTCATGTTCTATGTATAGTTTAACTGTAGTAACGTTGCACTGAGTGACGTAAATGCTTAATGTGGCAGATTTTAACTCAATGTTTCATTACTGTTGTAACATTATCATAACATCATTGTTTTGAATAGTAATCATCTAAGTTCAAATTATAATGAAATAACCAGTTTCATATCTGGTGCAATTTGTCTAAATTCACTATCACTATTACTTCTGCATGTGAGCCTATCGCGTATGTATCGTAGTTACTTGTTCTTGTATATGAAGATATATTAATTATTGAAAGTTTTTGAAATTTTCTGTCAATTTCCTAGATGTTGAAGACTGTTAACTAAAAATAATTAATGGCTACCATTGCCTTTGTGTTGAATGAATTTCTTGTATTCTGCAGCCTATTATATTGTGACTATTTTGCTCGAGGATGTATTAACGGAGTAGATATGTAATTCAGATATGTAAGATATATAAATATGTAACTTTATTAGCGATTCTGCAATTCCAATTCTATGTGTTCAATGTGTCTTCCTTTATGTCTCGTGCTATGCTTTATAATTGTACTTAAGCCTTATAGACACACCAATCATTGTTCCTGTATTGTCAAAGAGTAATCTATGAAAATAATCAATGGTTATGGTTATCAATGGTATCATCTTTGTTTGGTAACGACGAATCGCAACCATATGATTGCTACATTAACTATTAAATCATTTCCCCTCTATTATATAATCATATTGCCTTGCCATCATAATTCTCTTTCTCTTACTCCATAGTAGTGGAGGTATTGTAATAAAAATTTCATCTACGAGGGTCACTCCATAAGTAAGTTATCCATGTCCCGAGCATGCCTCACTCACTTCTTGGTAATTTTCAGAGTCGAAAATTATGAAGCAGTTACAATGTGGCGATGAACTCGAAATATGCTTATCTTTGCCCTTACTTGAGTGAAGTTGAAATTTTGGATAAATAGACATTTTTCTCCTCTTGGTTGCTCTTGGGTTAGCAACAAAAGAAGGGAAATACGTAAAACGATGAAGATAACTGATATTGCTATTACTGCGCAATTTTTATAGGAAGTTTACTCAGTGAAGGTTATTGATGGTAATCAAACAGGATACCCAATACTCAATTATCAACAACGCAAAAATGAGAGGAACATTAATCAGTATTTACGGATGGTTGGAAAATTCTATGATACATGACATTGAATCATCAGTACACGTGTATATGTATCATGCTTCGTATTCTGGGTGCGGCACTTCCAAGAACCAATGAGAAGGCAAAAGGGAAATAGGTTTCCATATTTAGGGAACTGACGCAAAGTATGATCTGACTATCACAAGATTTGGGTGTGTCCCTCGAGAATACTTAAAAAGGGCCTCTTGTTGTATTCTATTAGCTGATTCGATTGAGAGATCAGTCATTGAGTGCTTGGAGCTGTCGAGTTCACAGTACGAAGTTCATCGGAGAGCAACTTGTTACACAGTTGTACAAGACTCCAATCAAGGTATGTAACAGAGATTACTATAAAACCATCTTCATTTATAGGGATGTCATATCACATTTCACAATGGTTTGTCTACCCACCGTAAAGCTTTCACGATTATGAACAGCAATCGTATTATTGCATTTCGTCTTCTATCCTCAAAGAAATAGAGATAATAAATAAGATGTTACTTTCTCATTATATAGCAGATAGAAAAGTTGTATGTTGCTTTATTAATCATGTAATAAAATTCAATTAGTATTAACAGGAGCCTTTATTCTTTCCCTAGATTAAGTTCCTATTATTCCCAAGTGTAAATTTTAGTTTAATTTCCTTTTGTGACAACCGCTAAACATTTAGCGTGAACAGTTCTCCAAATACGTGGGAAATAAACGAGCAGGATAAAAATAGAGACCTGCACCATCGTCACAACATGTAGGACAACGGTGATTTCCACGTAGCACACAGGTTATTTACATGTAGGACAGGTGATTTATATGCAGTAACCAGGTGATTTACATGTATGATAGAGATGATTTACACGCAACACAGAGGTGATTTGCACGCAGTACCCAGATGATTTACATGTAGGAAACATATGATTTACACGTAACAGACAGGTGATTGACAAGCAGTACCCAGGTGATCTATATGTAGGACAGAGATGATTTACACGCAGTACCCAGATGACTTACATTTAGGACACAGGTGATTTGCTCGTCGTGCAGAGATGATGTAAAAGCATATTCTAGATGCAAAAAAAAAAAAAAGAGTTTAAATATTTGGTGCCTTACGCAGTAACACCATCTATAACACCAAAGATTTTTTGTCCGTAGTCCCGGTTAAAGGGTTTTGCGCTTTCTTCGGGTGAGTGCTTCAGATATATAAAAGTTGGATCGAACTTTAATGTGGTCACCTTCAAAGTATATCACAAGTAACTAATAATTATCAGTGAGAATTTTATTCTTGAAGTTTATTATTTGCAACGAGCAAAGCTGTAGATAGTATCTTTGACATGCTTGCCAAGTAACAAATAACGCAACACATTCTGCTATAATCGGTCACGAAAATAATTTTCTAAACCTATGAACTGACAGTAGTTACATCAGTACAGTGCTGCCACCTGTTGATCTTGTATCCTAGCTCAGCGGACGTTATGGAGTTTTTACAATCAATCAGCTGTTATTCGTCGAAAAGTCTCTATAACACCGCTTGGAGGAAAAACGAAACCTACCAAAAATGGAGGTTACTTTATATTGTTGATGAGAATGAGAGTAAAAGAATGAAAGTAAAAGTATACAATTACACGATACTATGGACGTCTCACACACACGTGCAGTAGCCGTGCAAATGCACATGTGCACATAACGGCTTAAGCACCGGTAATTTAAATGTGCTTCATCCACGCAAATGCACATGTGCACATGCACGGCTCAAGTATTGGTTATGTACTTGGGCTGCATCCACGTAAATGCGCATGTGTACATAAAGGTTACAGCACGGGTTATAAAAATGTGTGCTTCATCCATGCAAATACACATGTGTACATAAAGGGCTTAACCATGGTTTACGTACGTGCGCTGCATCCATGCAAATGCACATGTGTACATAACGGCTTAAGCACGGGCTATATAAATGTGTGCTTCATCCATGCAAATACACATGTGCACATATCGGCTTAAGCACCGGTTACGTGCGCTGCATCCATGCAAATGCACATGTGTACATAGCGGTTTAAGCAAGGGTTATATAAATGTGTGTTTATCCGTGCAAATGCACATCTGCACATGTATAACTTAGTCACTGGTTATGTACTTGTGCATAACCCACGCAAATGCACATGTGCACATACACGGGTTCGTAATGGGCACCCTGTTTTCCAGCTCCGCTTATAATGGGGCCTCGTTTCCCAGCCCCGCTCATAATGAACCCGCTTTCCAGTACTACATATACTGGAGGACAATGTTTAGTAGAAAGGGTCCAGATATTTTTTCTAAAAGCTGTTACAATTTTGGTAGTTTTTGTTCACATTACGTTAGTTTAGGTTAGTTCAGGTTACTTTAGGTTAGGTTAGATTACTTTATGTTAGATTATATTAGTGTAAAAGTCCGGCATAATTTTCGAAAAAAAATGATAGAATTTTGCTTATTTTTATTAATATCACGTTAGTTTAGGTTAGCTCAGGTTAAATTAAATTAGTTCAGTTTAGTTTAGGTTAGAATTGGTTACGTTATGTTAATTTTATGTACTTGCATCTTCCATTCCTCCCTTAAATTTTGTACTTTTTACGTGTTTCTGGACGCATACTGGACTCCTATTTCCCAGTCCACTTGTAATGGGACTCCTCTTGCAGAGTCCCGTTTGTAATGGGTGCCCTGTTTCCCAGCCATTACATTTAGCTACTTTAATAAAACTTCATATTATGTGCTGATAGAACTCTAGTGCTACCCTTTCTTGTACTCTGAAATACGACAAGAAATCGGGACCTGCAACAGTGTATTTATTAAGAAGATATGAAACGACAAGCTCGCGAAATAATAGTAAAATAGCAAAAAAAAATGCATCTCTAAGCTGCGATACTTTTTATATTGCAAAATCATAGATATTTCGCTGTACATATTAGAAGTAGTGTCAAGAAGTATTTTCATAATAAATTCAGAATTACTATCCTTGCTCTTCATTTTGATAGTGACCTATAGAATGAATGAATGAATGGAAATGTCTTTATTGAAGCGGGTGAGGTTCAGCCTGGCTGCTCGACCACCTAACCTATAGAGTGGGTCATTCCACCTCCGATCGACCAATTTTCAAAGGTCTTCCCGGTGACCATCATGGATTTTCATGAAAAGTTGTACACATAAGATGGGTAGTATCAAGAGATAAAATACCAAGTTTTAAAGCATTTCTGTAAATAAAACCAAAGTAACAATAAAGTATGCACCACAGTGCGTAAGGCCAATATTTGCTGAAATGAGCGATATTACCCGCGGTACGTTTTCAGAGTTTCACAACTTTTTCATTATGAATGACATCAAAGTGAAATTTACAGGATTTACAGAACTAAATACAAAGTTTGTACTAGCAACAGGAGAATTATTTTCCAGCAATAATGCTGGCTGACATATAAATTTAAAAAGAAAACAAAAACACGAAATAGTAAAATGTTAGAAAGTTCAATATTTTTTTAATGGGAAGAAGAGAGTGGGTGGGGAGAACCTCTACCAGTTCTTGTATACACCATCTTGTCGACTTTCAAATAGGGTAATAACAAAACTGTAGGCCACTTACTTTTGTTGTAATTTAACAGTGGAAATGCGAAAAAAAGCACAAAGAACGAAAAATGTACAAGTTGGCAACACTGTAGCACAATTCTGATAGATTGTACGAATTTCTGTACTTGCATACATGAAGAGATTATCATATTGTAAATGTCATATAAATTCCATCTTGTTACTGAAAGGTATATGGGACTTATGAATCTGTAAAACGTAACTCATTCATTTCAATCTTGAACAGTAATATAATGCATCAAGTCGTCGTGGCGCACTTGTGAGTTCGTTGGATTGGCATTCGGGAATTCGCTCTGGGTTCCGACTGTCCTGACTGATGTTTTCCAGGGTTTTCCTCGGTCCTACCAGGAAAATAGTACTTAGCATACAGGCCTTGGCCAATACCATCCGAAATCCTTTCCTTGTTATTATTATATATCTCTAGTGTAAAATGGAGTCTGAGATGTGCCTGGTGTCTGTAACAAGTAAATAAATAAAAATAATGAAGTCGACAATTGACGAAGTGCATAAACAAAACTGTGAATATTTGTCATGTACAGGGTGGATCAAAAGTCAGGTTACATTTCAGTAACAGAAAGTCTGTTGGGGTAGAGGTCCACGTTTTTCATAGATGACGAGTGGGGGTGAAGGACCAAAAAACACACGTGACCATCACGACTGGCATCTAGAAGTATGCCATTTTGAATATCACTTTATTTTTGTAAATTTGAAGGTAGGCATGCGGCACACGTTTTAAGGCTATTTTTGATCAGGAATGCAATGCTGCTGTCCATTTTCTCATATCATGAACCGTTGCTGAATTGTGGTCTGTTTTATCGGTGTTAATTCCAGAGACTGCACGATGGTACTGACGACCCAAGAACGCACTGAGATTATTCTGATGTGTGGAAATCGCTGCTAGCGTGTGGTGGCTGTGGAGTTTAATGCGCTACACTCCGAAAGGAAGCCCATATCCCACAATAGTGTTGCCAAACTCATCAGCACATTTCGGGAAACGTGTTTTGTGAACAAAAGACATCGTGGTGGTCGTCCAGAAACGTATACAGATGAGAAAACCACAGTCGCTCTCCTTGCATCCTTCAGTGAAAGCCCCAACGTAGTACACGGCGTTTTTCCCAGGAATGTGGAGTTAGTCGAACGTCCAATCGGAGGATACTTTCCACTAACAAGTGGCATCCATATTTATTTTCTCCTATTAAACTTACTACTTCATTTAACATAATATTAAGTAAAAATTTTAACCAAATTAAACCCGTAAGCTTTCACCATTACAATCGGTAGGATAATATTTTATTAACTTGATATCTAATATCAGTAACCCGGAAATCGAAAGCCCATACCCCACAATGGTGTTGCCAAACTCATCAGCAGATTTCGGGAGACGTGTTCTGTGGACGAAAGACATCGAGATGGTCGTCCAGATGAGGAAACCACAGTCGCTCTCCCTTGGATACTACAGACTGTTTTACGACCAGGAATGCAATATGCTGTCCATTTTGTCATAACACTAGCCGTTGATGAATTATGACGTGTTTTATCCCTACTTACACTATCACAGCACATGCTCCAAATGGGGTACATGCTCACCCGTACTGGGCCCCTATTTCCCAGCCCCATTTGTAATGCGACTCCTCTTGCTGAGTCCAGTTTGTAATGGGTGCCCTGTTTCCCAGCCATTACATTTAGCTACTTTAATAAAACTTCACGTATGTGTTACGGTACATTGTAATTGTATGCTGATAGAACTTTAGTGTTACCCTTTCTTGTACTCTGAAATACGACAAGAAATCGGGACCTGCAACAGTGTATTTATTAAGAAGATATGAAACGACAAGCTCGCGAAATAATAGTAAAAATTATATCCCTAAGCTGCGATACTTTTTATATTGCAAAATCATAGATATTTCGCTGTACATATTAGAAGTAGTGTCAAGAAGTATTTTCATAATAAATTCAGAATTACTATCCTTGCTCTTCATTTTGATAGTGACCTATAGAATGAATGAATGAATGGAAATGTCTTTATTGAAGCGGGTGAGGTTCAGCCATGGCTGCTCGACCACCTAACCTATAGAGTGGGTCATTCCACCTCCGATCGACCAATTTTCAAAGGTCTTCCCGGTGACCATCATGGATTTTCATGAAAAGTTGTACACATAAGATGGGTAGTATCAAGAGATAAAATACCAAGTTTTAAAGCATTTCTGTAAATAAAACCAAAGTAACAATAAAGTATGCACCACAGTGCGTAAGGCCAATATTTGCTGAAATGAGCGATATTACCCGCGGTACGTTTTCAGAGTTTCACAACTTTTTCATTATGAATGACATCAAAGTGAAATTTACAGGATTTACAGAACTAAATACAAAGTTTGTACTAACAACAGGAGAATTATTTTCCAGCAATAATGCTGGCTGACATATAAATTTAAAAAGAAAACAAAAACACGAAATAGTAAAATGTTAGAAAGTTCAATATTTTTTTAATGGGAAGAAGAGAGTGGGTGGGGAGAACCTCTACCAGTTCTTGTATACACCATCTTGTCGACTTTCAAATAGGGTAATAACAAAACTGTAGGCCACTTACTTTTGTTGTAATTTAACAGTGGAAATGCGAAAAAAAAGCACAAAGAACGAAAAATGTACACGTTGGCAACACTGTAGCACAATTCTGATAGATCATACGAACTTCTGTACTGGCATACATGAAGACCATACCATATTGTAAATGTGATATAAATTCCATCTTGTTACTGAAAGGTATATGGGACTTATGAATCTGTAAAACGTAACTCATTCATTTCAATTTTGAACAGTAACGTGTTACAATGGTGTGTGCCACATGCTTTTCCCACTCCTCATGCACAGCCAGCAATGTCAGTGGAAGCACAGAGGCACATGCATCCTCAATCCGCAGCACGAAATGTTGTAAATTCCGGATCTTGGCGGCGTGTACTGTTGACGTTAAAAGTCGCCAGGTCGGTGAACAGCACGGTCAAGGGTAAATCCTAATTAGTTGCCAGTTGTGCTGTTGCCCATTCTGCACCCGACGGTGTGAATCGTCCTGTGTGAGACGCCCCCATTGCATACCAATAAGGATGCAACAACTGAGGGCAACTTGAAATTGTGCAAGGGGACTCACTAAGTAACTGGATAAACTAAATGAATGTCACTAGTGGGACCACATGATCGATATTGAAATGTGGCGAATGTGTGTGCTGATATCGACATGTAGCTAATGAACAAATGTCAACATATCCCACTACTGCTGGGACACCGTCCCACGTGCGAAAAATAGGAAAATAACTACTCGGGTCTTGAATCTAAGGACGTAGGCTCCCA
The DNA here is from genome assembly GCF_964235325.1 of Thermobia domestica. NCBI lineage: Eukaryota > Metazoa > Arthropoda > Insecta > Zygentoma > Lepismatidae > Thermobia > Thermobia domestica. The sequence continues at coordinate 247,080,262 of NC_137462.1, forward strand.
GCAAGATTGGAAACTGGGACCACCCTAAGGCTTCGAGGGAGCCTCACTTTCTCTGTATTCATTTCTTTGAGGAGTACCCACTTAGTTTGGCAAGCGCTCTTGTACAGCATCCCGACATGCTTGTGTGTTTCATTTTGTTATTCTTACTGCACAGTTGTAAACAATCTGAGCTTTAAGATGTTTCTTATAATTTCTCATGTCGTTTTATTTTCCATATGTATGGTATTCCAGCAGTAGTGTTACATATTCCAAATTGGTTCATTTTCGTCTTTGTCTTGACATGTGCACTGTTGTGTAAGATACGAATTTCTGGAGATATTTCCCTATATTTCGAGTATGTCATGTCCCAGAAGACGTGGGACATGACACAAGTTTGTTATTTTTACGCTCTATGAGAATTTGAACCATGGATTGTGAGCTTTTCATATGTGTAGACTGTGGGACAACGTCCCAAACAAAGAGGGACATTGATACAATCGTGTTCTACTTACGTTCTACCCAGGGGTGTAGCCACGGGGGGCACATCGGGGCCAGGCCCCCCAAATGAGTTCTTGGCCCCCCAAATGACCAGCTTATAAAACATCATCGTAAGATTACCTCGCTTCAGTCATTTAAAATAACAAAGGTTTACATATAATTGATAATTTTCGGTAAAATAGTATGGAAAATACAATTTTACCGTACCGATCGAAAAATAGTGTGGTATCCAGGGGCGTCGTTAAGGGGGATAAGGGTGGAGCTCTCCCCCCCCAAAAAGTTCTCAATTTCTTAAAAAGTTGGCAAATTAAAATACCTAGTTGGCAATTTGAAGAATGCCGCTTTGTTCGTGCTGCAAATCATGATCAGTTCTTTTATAGACTTGGCATAAATTTTGTGTAGTTTCCTATCTTGAAATTAATTGATATACCGGTATTCGTTGAAAGCTTCTTAACTTGTTGCAAGTGATCAGTACCGGATTTACTTACAAGCTAAACAAGCTATAGCTTAGGCCCCCACTGTCTTGTGGGCCCCGGAAACCTGAAGAAAACTGGATATCCATTTCCAATGTATAAGGAAATCAATCACTAAAATAAAATTTACATATACGTAGGACGTAGCAACAGTGCTTACTGTTATGTAGGCTACTATGATGTAAGTAATGGTGCCCCTTCTGCTAGGTTGGTTCCTAAAATATCATTAGTTTATCCATTTCTGTATACAGGGTGCCTACGTTCACCTGGACACGTAAAGGGCTCCATTCCTTCAACAGCTTAGGGCCCCACTAAACCTAAATACGACTCTGCAAGTGATCACACTTCACTTTTGTTCATTTGATATTCCTAAACATTTTGAAGAATCTTTAATGAAAAATCGGGAAATTGTACCACTGTCAAAAGCTGAATAGAGGTGGCGTGCAAAATTAAAACAAAGACAGACAGAAGAAGCGTTTCGGTTGCAGGTAGAGCATTGGACGCAAAAGCATTTGATACAAGAGCGTATACAAGACAACACGCAGATTGTGGAGATTAATAAGAGTATAATAAGAATTAATAGGCCTATTAATAAAAGAACAAGTCAGTGACTGGTTAGCATAAACTTTTTACTATGTATAGTATGTAAATTTGACAAATTTAAGAGTTTTTTCCTAATAGTAAAATATCAAAGGGAACTAGATGTTGATACCAGAGTGAATATATTATGTAACCGTGTCTGCTTTGTATGTGAATAGACCTTTCCCTTTGAACAAAAAGTGATCATTTTAATACGGAGGAAAACAATAGATTATTTCAGTTGTTTTGCAGTAAGACTCTATTTACAGGGCTTTTCGACTAGAGAGAATTGAACAAAATGTGTTTTGGGAATGGCATCACAGTAGATTTTTGGGAGTGTTGTTCGGTAGGGAGAAAAGCTACAATGGATGTCAAGCAATGCCGTGCCTTGCTCAATGCCGTGCTCGCTCTTACTCAAGCTCGGGCTCATACCCTTCAATGAGGCTCGCGTTTACTCGGTCTCGGTCTCACATCTTCGAGTGAGGCTCACTCTCACTAGGCTCCTTGGAGATCGCGTACCCTAATCTATTTCGAGCGAGCACGCGATTGGTTAGGTTCGGGGTCACTAATCTTAATTAGACTCTTGCTCACTCGCGCGTGATATCTCCCATCAACTGGGCTCGAGCTAGCTCATCAATGGGGCTCAAACTCACTACCACCAGTGTGTATTAATGTGGGCTCGGGTTCCATATTTTCAGTGGGGTTAGCGCTATTTATTCTCACTGAGGCTTGCGCTTTCTTGGTCTAGGACTCACATTCTTTAATGAGGTTCGAACTCACTAGGCTCCTTGGAACTCGCGCTCTCTAGTCTCCTTCGGTCACGCACTTGCTTGAATTCGGGTACACTAATCTGGATTGGAATCGTGCTCACTTGTGTTGGCTCCCTTCCGTCAGCTGGGCTCGATCTCACCACCATCAATATAACTCGAGCTCACTGATACCAGCGCGGTTTTCACTAATGTGGGCTCGGGTTCATTGCCTTTTGTGAGCTCGTGCTCATTATTCTCGTTGAAGCTCGTGCTTATTTGGCCTCGAGCTCATATCTTTCAATGAGGGTTGCACTAACTAGGTTCCTTGGAGCCCGTACTCTCTGATCTCTTTCGGGTAAGCGCTTACTTGGGCTCAGACTTCAACACTCAGTGGGACTCGAGCTCACTGGCGTTAGTAGGGCTTGTACTCATTTTTGCTTGGGCTCTCATCGTTCATCAGGCTCGTGCTTAGTCAGGTTCTGGCTCAGATCCTTTAATGAGACTTGCAGTTATTAGCCTCCTAGCACTTGCGCTTACGAATTTTGTTCGGGCACATTTTCCGCGAACTAAACCCAAAATATAGTAGAAACAGATGTAAAAACAAGAACGTTTATTTGAGCAATCTCAACCTAAAAAATAAAGCCCAAACAATGAAGAAACACAGTGCAAGGAAAAACAGTCAATGCGTTCCGGGTTCTGAGACTTCTGAGGGCTGCAATTACAATTATCACTAACATTTCCTATCAGTAGTCATAAACAATAAGAATGAGTGATAACATTAATATAAATTTATTATAATATAGCAATTTACCCTGCGTATTTGTAGTGTTAGAATTAGTAATATTTTTGTCTCTATGTAGTTTCAACAATCAAATGAAGTTAGAATATGCTCGAAGTATACAAAAAAGTATATGCTAAAAGCAGAAGACGCGATTTCCTCTCTTCCGCGTGACGTCACACTTCCAGCGACCAATGCCAGTTCGAATCGCATATTTAGCAGCCCTCAGAAGTTAGAAAATAGTTCAAGCAGAACAAAGGGTTTCGGCGGTGGAAAATATATAAAACGAATAGAAAATGGTAAAAACTGGATAAAACCGGATCTTGGGAGGATATTGGTATCTCAGAGGGACGAAGGGGTCTAAATTATTTTGCCAAAAATCAGATTGGTGGTTAATTCCGAGAATTTCTGCCCAATAATAGGCCTATGTTTTTTATAGCATTAAGATGATGATTTCAATATTTGTCCATTTGAAATACCCATATCCAAGATATTATCATGTAATAATGTACAAATAAAGATATTATTTCCCAAAAATATAATCTCTACTAAATTATTCCAAGCTTTCACATTAATTTTGAGTTGAATAATAATCGAATGAATGTATTATATAATCCAAAAATATATTTAAGAAAAATTACATGGTACAGTGCATTAAAAAAATAGTGGACCCCTCCAACAAAAATTTCATTACGCAAATTGTAATGGTACATTTTGTTAGATTAACAAAATTTTGCCAAGTACAGATGATAGGTATCAATAAATACAATCTTATTATTAACTCATTCGCACTTTCACACACTCATGTATGAACAGTGTAATGTGTTTGGTATACGGACAAAATCTCGCGGCCGAAACATCGCCGCCCAAAATCTCGCCGGCCAAAACCTCGCGGGACAAAATCTCGCCGGGCCAAAACCTCGCGTGGCCAAAACCTCGCCGCCCAAAACCTCGCGGGACAAAATCTCGCCGGGTCAAAACCTCGCGTGGCCAAAACCTCGCCGCCCAAAACCTCGCGGGACAAAATCTCGCCGGGCCAAAACCTCGCGTGGCCAAAACCTCGCCGCCCAAAACCTCGCGTGGCCAAAACCTCGCCGCCCAAAACCTCGCGGGACAAAATCTCGCCGGGCCAAAACCTCGCCGCCCAAAATCTTGCCGTGCCAAAACCTCGCCGCGAATGAAACTTTTCTTTAAAATTTACCCAATGTGTTTCCTAATATGCAATTCCACATTACAAATAATAATAATAATAATAATAATAATAATAATAATAATAATAATAATAATAATAATAATAATAATAATAATAATAATATACAAAACATCGTGTGTGTGGGCTTTCTCGGGTTATTCCCGTTTCCTCCCACTTTCTTTATTCGATCATTTCCTTCATCCTGGTCATCTACGTCTCCTTTAACCTATAGGATATAATCAAGGGACGTCGTAAAAACTCATATATTGTTTCATATTTTCATAAATATTATTAGATTTTTGTTAAAATTTTAAGTTTTTGGATGTTCCAAAGTTCACGAAACTAACCTCGTTAGTTGTCATTACTTTCCTTATGCAGACTTTCTTTCCCTATAACCAGTTTAAAAACATCCTGTCGCCCTACCTTCACATTGAAATCCTCTAATACAGAAATAGAATTTTCATATGGTATCGCGGGACTTGGTCAAATACCCGTGATACTTCTTCTGAAACAGCGTCTTTTATACCGTCATCCTTATCATCTGTTGGAACATTTACATTTTGGTCAGGCGAGATTTTGGGTATGGCGATATTTTGGGGCGCGAGGTTTTGGCCCGGCGAGATTTTGGCCCGCGAGGTTTTGGGTGGCGAGGTTTTGGCCAGGCGAGGTTTTGGCCCCGCGAGATTTTGGCCCGCGACGTTTTGGGAGGCGAGGTTTTGGCCAGGCGGGGTTTTGGCCCGGCGAGATTTTGTCCCGCGAGGTTTTGGGCGGCGAGGTTTTGGCCAGGCGAGGTTTCGGCCTGGCGAGATTTTGGGCCGCGAGGTTTTGGGAGGCGAGGTTTTGGCCAGGCGAGGTTTTGGTCCGCGAGGTTGTCGCCGCGAGGTTCTGGCCGCGAGGTTTTGTACCCAAACCAATGTGTTTATTTGGGATATTGTGCTAACAATCCATTTTTCTTCTCCTCAGAGCAGTCAAAAAGCTTCAGATTTTGATAATTGTGTGTTCCGATATTTTCACAGAGTCACAAAGTGAATAGGAAATAAATTAGTATCAAAAATAATCATTGATTTATAAAAAACTAAGCTTTGAATTAAACAAATATCAACCAAATAATGTTATGAACCTGCGCCGTATTACATAATTTAAAAGCTGAAAATATTCAGGTGATAGAATAAATTGTGAGAGCACACGATCTTTTTCTTTTTCCTCTTTCTTTCCTTCCTGTGGAATTCAAGTTGAACTCTCGAAAGCATTATGTGAACACAATGCAATCGACAGCCCAACTATCGCATTATCCCGAAAAATTTTCGTCACTTCTTTAAGCGAACACGGGGTGTGCTCTTACGGGTGTTCCCGTCACCGGTTGAAAAACACTCCAAAGTCGTCTGAGAATTTGTCATGGACGACGTTGTAACTGTATTAAAAGTCCGTAGATAATTAGGAGGGGCTCTGTAGGTGGTGTTAGCCATATTAGGCTCCATATTCGGACTAACTGCGGCAGCGACAGACGGTCTGGCACTATAACCTCCTCCCTTTCCTGGCAACACATCATGTGATTGAGGGCCACAATATAAAGAAGGAGCATTTACACTTGTGACTGTAGTAGTCACAACACGTGACTGCGTCAGTGTATTCAAGCAGCCTAACTATGGTTGTGAAGCTAACTGCTGCAGGGGATAATACGTTGTAGTGTCCCGTGCGTCAGCTAGCACTCAATTCTCTTTTTCGATATCAGATTTATTTTCTTCCTTGTGTATTTCCGATGAACTGCCGCCAGGTAAAGGATAGGATATGTCCAATTTATCCCGACAGGATTTCATTAATTGACTTTGAAGGTTAGCTACTTCCTCCTGAACCTCACTAACCTTTTTATTTACTATTTCCAAATTTGCCTCCACTGATAAACTTGCTAAGGTTACATTTAATTTGTCAATTTTGGGCCTGCTGTTATTCGAGTTTTTGATCTACAATCTGAAATTTATTGTTTGCTCTTTCCATTCTTGACTCTACAGCAATAAATTAGTGTCCGTTTCTTGCTTAAATTGTTCTATCGATTGTTGGTCTTCATACCTTAGTAGGGATATGCAGTTATCTAAACAAAACGGGGGCAGGTAAATACAATAGAAACTCTTTGTAATTGTAACAGATGCTTCTTGTGTAACACTGACATAATTTGAACCTTCTGTCATTAAAAGAAAAGAAGATACTGTCACTTGAAAGTGACATATAGGTTTTGGTGAATGCTGTAGTTGTAGGGGGCAGAAAAGAGTATTTTGAACATGTCACATAATTTAGTTACATGTATTTAGAAACAGGGGAAATGTCGATAATACATTATTGTTAAAAGACATTGAATGATAGCTAAGATCTGTAGGGGAGACTCAAAAGAGGTAAAGAATTGTTTGACGGCAAGTAAAGAAAAAAAAGAGAGGCAGCTGTTAGTATTTTTGGGAAGTCCAAAGGATTGCAGGGCGAACTGTAATGTTCTTTTTTTGAGTAAAGACCTTCTCTTAATTGAGGTTGTGACTTGTACCCAATGGAGAATGAAAATATGCGGAAAGAAATAGAACTCATTATTGTGAAGGACAGAGATTTTTTAGAAACACCTTGGAAATGTTACATGTCACTTTGTGAAAATTATTGCAATGGAAAGCGAAACCCACATACTGTTGGACTAGATATAGGATTGGAGGGTGTAACGTGTGCACGTTCCAAGTTTAAAAAAAGAGAAAGAAAATGAAGTGCAATAAATCATGGACTTAAAATAATAACAGAAATGGAAAATAATGAAAAATCTAAGGACATTCAAGTTACATTGAAATGGTCGTTTATATGAAAATTTAAAAAAAATATTCTTTTTTTTACTTTTTAAGATTGTGAAAATAGCTTCTTTTGCTGAGTTGTTCTTCGAAGTAAAGGTGTTTTGTAAACAACTGCTCTGGAGGCAATGAGGTGTACGCGTGATGACAGTGTCGGTTACGCTGATCTGGCCTTGGTGGGTGGGCGGAGTCTTCCCTCCCTACCAGGCTTCGTTCATGCGAGCGAGCGACGGCTGAGTCATTACGCATGGAAAAACATAGCAGTGAAGTTGTCTTCTCGGCTGGATTTGTGCCTCTGGTGCGAATTGTGTGATATTGAGTTTAAAGGGATTTGACTTTACGAGTTAAAAAGTTTCTATTACGGAATCTATAATATTAATTTTGATACTAAATCGGAGGTTAATTGTTTTTAATATGCTTAAATCAGATGGGTTAGTTTCCTAGCTTAAATAATTCGTGACTGAAAGTAAAAAAAAAAGGTTGTGATTCAATGTTCTTACTACATTAGTAGGTTTTAAAAAAAAGATAGGAATAAAAATTTAGTAGTGAATATCCGTTTAATATGTGAGTTAAATACACTAAAATTAGCTGGTAATTTAATTTATGTAGGAGAATTGTGCCTAATTGGAGTATTCGGGAGGGGAGTTCAGACCCTTTGACCAAACTAAAACAAGCTTGTAAAATTCGGTTAAAACAGATAGTTATGTCGCTTTGTCACTTAACTAACTACAGTAGATAACCTGTTTGACTATCAAAAATTTAACTTTAAACAGTAGTAATTTTGTTTAGAATTGATAAAATTGTGTTGAATTATTGTAGTAATACTCAATCTAATGCAGGTTATAAATCTTATAATTTCAAGAATTAATTGATCTTTATAAAATGGTTTGAATTAATACCTGAATTTAAAGTGTATAATATTCTATTGCAGTAAAATTAAGTAATTAAAATCCGGAAGTTTGAAGTAAATTATAAAGCGAGAGCTCTGAACTGTAGCTATACTTCCTATCTTAAAGTTTCAAATATATTTTTTTTAAATCCAATTAACTTTTTGACTCTAGAATGAGCTTGTAATTGAATCGTGAAATTTTGCAATTAATATTCTGTTGGGGAAAATTGGGACTCATTCATTTTTGTATGGCAGTTGGTTTTTAAGTAGAGAAAGTCAAATTCCAATCCATGGTGGTGATGTGGAGTCTCTGGATAAGAATGTTTTTATATTAGATATTTGAATCTGGTGAGTATTACAGAGTATTTAATATTACTGGTTACGGTTGAGTAGAGTAGTGGTAGAGTAAGTTTTGGTAGAATTTCATCTCACTCATTACCCAATTGCGTTAATAGTATTATAAAAGTAAACGTAATAGATTGCTGTCTGGTGAAATAAGTAAAATATAAATTAAAATAAACTAAAACCGATTAGAGTCAAATCATCAATCTCATTTTCCGGGTGATTAAAATTATAGATTACGGAAGAATTAAAATTGGACTCACAAAAAATTATACTTTATTCCTTCTAGAGCATTCTGTAGTGTTTTTCAAGAAGCTATTGTAATTAAAGATTTGATGATATTAAGCTTGCTTCAATCCAGAGTTACGACCTTTTTCCATTTTTTATCTGTGATAATTTCCTTAATTTATTAAATTCAAGAGATTTATTTAGTTAATTTTCAACGAAAAGTTTTGATTGGAATTTTTGTATATAGAAGTCTCAATAATTATTAAAAGTCTTGAATTGAAAATAAAATTTTATTTCTACCTGAATAATTCAATCAGTGTTTGAAAGAAACGGGTAATGTTAAATGGAAGAGGCGGAATAGTTTATTTTTGTGGGGGTTTACAGGTGCAGCTGAGAGGTACTGCTTCGGCTGAAGTCACTCGCACTTTAAATAATCCAACCAAAGAATTTCTTTTTTTGCTTTATTGCGAATTATGGTTGTAGTAAAGTGTGATAGCGATAATTGTGACAAAAAGTTTTTCCATGCGTAATCACTCCCTTAATATTTTTGTTGAAGGAATTATTAATTGGACGGGGAGTTTAGAGAATTAAATGCTGGTTGAAATTAGTAGATTTGTTTTCAAGAATTTAGTAAATTTAAATTTCTCAAGTAAAGTAATTAAAATAATTAAGTTTTGTTAGTTTCGTAATGTTGGATGTCCTTAGAGAGAAAAATTAAAATAATCTTTGGATTCGACTAGTATAAATGAGGATTGACATCGTTTATAGGTTGCATTTAATACATGTTTAGGTCAATGTTATTCGAACTTGAGTTTGAGGTGTTATTAAAGCTATTTAAATGCAACTTTGATTATTTGAGTATTCTAATAGGTTAATAGTAATGCTATTCAGTTACACAGAACAGCTGTAATAAATTGAGTAGTCAGTGTGAAATTGACTTAAATCCTGAAAGTGAAGAAATTAGATTTGATTTGCGGAAAACTTTAATGAATGGTTTTGGAGTATTAGCATACGATCCTTAGTGAGTGCGTGCATTCTTAAAAAAAAAGCGCCCAAATTCAGATTTCATAATATCGTAATCGTATTAAGATACAATTGGATTATTTAAAGGTTTGTTGTTGAGTGACATCATTCAGCTAATGCTATCCAACATCGAATGAATAAATTGTGTTTAATAAAGAATTTTCACAAACCTTTTGGAAATTTATGATTTGTAATTTATGTATTTATTCATTGTTTATATGAATTATAAGAATTTGGATGTGTAGTGGGTTGTTTACTTTTGAGAGTAGATCATATAGTAGTGGTTTTGATGTAGATTTCTTAAATTTGTCATATTTCAATGAACCTTATTTTGTATAATTTGTATATTTGTTTGTTATATTTGCCTTTTGCGATCAACATGTCATACTCAGATTTATCGGAAGGTACGGCCTATATGAGTCTAGAAGATATTCCTGAATATTCGGTGGTTGAAATAAGAGATATTAATGATCCACGTTTAAGGCAATTACCTGACGATGAAGTGATAGCACGAATTAATGCTTATAGGGTAGAATCATCATCAAGTTCTAGTAATAGCGCATTAAATCCTTTAGAATTTAATGAAAGCGAAGGGTTTTTGCAAAATATGGCGGAAACTTCGTATGAATTGGTATATCCGAGTACTGTACGAGGTCAAACGAGTGGAGCGACTTCTGGCGTAACTAGTAATAGACCAACTGATGTAAGTGAATTCAGAAGTATGAAATTTTCGGAGTTAAGGATTCATGAGGATAATAATGATGCAATTTTAGGAAAATTAAATACTATTCGTCATGGTACGTCTGAGGATCGTAAATATTTAGTTCAACCTAACTTCGTAGAAAAACTTAAGCAAAGACCAAATAAAATTGAACCTAGAGATGTTCAAGAAATATCGGTTGCTTTATCTGATTCCAAAATTAGGGATACAGAATTAAGATCTAGAATAGACTTGAATGAGCCTAGTAGAGTGGTAAGTGTTGCTAAGTCAGGAAATAGGATGCCAGATTCTTTTGTGTGTGATAAGGTAAAACATGAGAAAACCGAAGCTAGTAAGCTGGAACAACGTAATAGTCCTAGGGAATTTTTGAATCGAATGCCAAATATGAATAATATGGGGTCAGTTAATCCGTACTTAGAATTTTGGTCCGGAAATTTAAATCAAACTGAAACTTTGAAAATAAAAGGGGAAAACCCCGAAACTTGTCCTTGTTTGGCATGTAATGAAGAAGGTGTTCGAAATAGAGAAGGTAGCCCTTTAACATATTCTAATCTTTTGGGTCATCAGAACGAAATTGATTCTGGGATGGAAAATAATTTGAAGAAAAAATATGATATTAAAGGTAAATATGGAAATTTAGGTGAAACTAAGAAAACATCTCAGTTAAGATGTTTAAATTGTAATCAAGTAAATGATTATCAAAATAATGTTAGGGTTGGAAACTCTTCTGAATCAATGAATATGTATATAGATAAGTACATTTTTAATCAAATAAGTAAAATTGTTGATAAAAGACTGGCTCGTTTCAGCGTCATTGACGGCTCAAATGGTTTTCAAGTTTTCGAACTTTTATTAACGATTAATGATCTCATTTTTCATTATAATTTTCCGTTGAGAATGCTGCTATATGCTGTTTCAGTTAAAACTACTGGTCGCTTATATACAGAAATTATGCATGGCATTGGTAGTCAACTGTCTTGGATTGAATTAAGACATCGTCTGGTTTTCAAGTTTATTTCTATGATATTACGTAGTCATTTGGTGAATACCCGAGTTTATAAGATAATGCAAGCAAATGAAGGCATATTGGATTATATTGATAGAGTGTTTAATGCTGCTAAGGTTTTAGAAGTAGGACATTCTGAAACGGAAATTATTCAAATTTTATGTCATGGTATGAACCCGGAGTATAGGTTCAAGTGTTTTGGATACATGATGCCGAGATCAATTGAAGAAATGAGACAATTAGTTGATAATTTCGATCGGTATAAGGCATCTAAAAAGGAATTTGCTGAGCTTAGTGCTATTAAAAATAAAAGTGCTAGACCTTTTGCTGCTATTAATATTCAACCCACTATGTCCAGAAATTCTAAGGCTACATATAATGGTAGATCTAAATATAATCCCAGCAATTGTAATAATACTAATGCTGTTAAGCATGAGGGAAAGAATACGTGTTTTGGTAATGATGGTAAGAATTTTGGAAGGCATGATACAGTTGGGAAAAAATATTTTTCTGAAAGGGGAAATAAAGACTTCAAGTATGTGAATAATACACTGGATAAACATTATAATGGTAATGAAAAGCGTGTTAGTAATGGTGGAAATAATTATCGATCTTCGAAAGAGCCGGTTAGTGGTTCAATCGGTGGTCGGACTTTGAAAATTCCTTCAAGTGATTCGAATGCCTCAGCAGCTTTTGTATTGGGTGATATTGGACGTAATTTAGTTGCTGTTTGTGTCGACAGTGGAGCTAGTTTGTGTTTGGTGTCCTCAGACTTGGTTAATAAATTAGGAAACTTTATAATTAAGCGGAAAGACATTGAACCAGTCAAATTTAATTCTATGATGGGTCAAAGTGTATCCCAACCTATGGAAGTTACTATGCCGTTACGGATGGGAGGTCTTAAATTCGAAATTGATCTGGTGGTGGTTAGTGGTCTACCATGTGACATTATTTTAGGCACTCCATTTTTACAACGTTCGAAGGCTGTCTTGGACATTGGTAACCATATGCTGAGATTTCTTGAATTGAAGAGGTATGTTCCCTTGCGGAGTAATGAGGTGGTGCGAGAAATTATTAATAAATCTAAGGTTGAGTTGTCATCAGGCAATGAACAGGTTGTTAATCCGGTGTGGATTTATTTGATTGATAATCACGATACCTCGTCATCAAATAAAGGTACTGGGTGTGAAGGAATATCTGGGACATCGCCGCTTGAGTCAGACTTTAAAAACTTACCATCTAAACAGGCAGTTTATGTTCATGGCAGTCCTGAACTGATTGATGCAGCAGTACAGTGTAAATTGTTAGCTGAAACTAGGGAGGTTGGTTTGCAGTGCGATATTTTTTGGGAAGAGGAAGAGCAATACTCATCGGGAATTAATGAATATATTTTAACAGAACAAACTCGTAATTCTATTGATCAGTGTGGCGGACTTAATTCAAATTTAAATTCCAATGATATTTCGTAAGTTTGTGGTAAGACTGGGGACCGTAATAGAAAAGATTAGATCAAGCGTGAAGATCCGTGTAATGAAACCGATAATAATTGGACTGAGTCATTTGAAGAAGAGTTTGGACGAAGGTTTCAGAATTTGAAAGGACAGTTAGGGATGGATAGTTCAAGTGATATAGTCATCCAAGGTGAAGAAATTCAATCCGAAGGTATTGAAAACAAGGAAATGAAGAAAAAGGAAGAAAATTTGGAAGTTATGGAAAATGATGATTATTGGTTGGATCCTGACTCGGAGTCTTTTGTTAGATCGATAAAGGAGGAGTATAAAGATGTGATTAATAATCGGGTTGGATGCTTAAAAAATTATAAATGTCATTTGTATCTTAGAGAACAGAAATACTTTAATGATAAGCCGTTTCCAATTCCTAGAGAAAAGAGAAAAATTTTTGAAGAAGTTATTAAGGATTCAGTTGAACAAGATGTTTTAGTTGAATGTGATCATTCTAGTTATGGGAGTTCTTGTTTTATAGTTAAGAACAAGGATGGTTCATATAGGCTTGTAGCAAATTATGTAAAATTAAATAGTTTGTTGGCTGACTATGTTTTTCCGACTCCACATATGGAAGAGTGCATAGGTAATTTATCTGGATGCCCTTTTATAAGCTCCTTTGATTTAAAGAAAGCTTATTTCCAGTTGCAGGTGGACGAAAAAAGTAGAGAATTAACCACTGTAGTGACCCCTATAGGTATTTATCAATATAAAAAATTACCAGCTGGTATTAAGATAGGTACAAGCATTTTAGCTAAATGCATGAAGGAGGTGCTAGGAGATCTTGAACAGTATGGGGTATTTTGTTATTTTGATGACATATTGATAGCAAATAAAACTCGTAAGGAGCATGAGAGAGCTATAAGAATGGTGTTGGAGACTTAGGGAAAATGGTCTTACTATTTCTCCAGATAAGTCTTTCTTTTTTAAAAGAGAATTAAGTATCTGGGGTTTATAGTTGATAAGGATAATGTCTGTATGGATCCTAAAAGAGTTGAAGCTATTAAAAAACTTCCACCTCCCAAAACTAGGAAGGCTGTTCAAAAATATTGCGGAATGTTAAATTTTTATGCTCGTTTCATACCAGGTTTTCAAGAATTAATTGCTCCGATTTCTGAACTGAGATCTACAACAAAAATATTTGAATGGGGTGATGAGCAAAATAAGGCCTTTGAGGAAATTAAGAAAATGTTTAGTGAACATGTGATATTAAAAACACCAGACCTAAATAAGCGGTTCTTAGTCCATGTAGATGGGTCTAGTGTCGGTCTTGGAGGTGTAGTGTCACAAATTGATGAGACAGGAGAGACCAGACCTGCTGGGTTTTATTCCCGGAAATTAAGTGAAGCAGATCGTCACAGATCTATTTATGAAATAGAGTTTTTGAGTTTAGTTAAAACCATTGTTAGGTTTAAACATTATTTATTTAAGGAATTTGACATATACACTGATAACAGAGCGCTTACTTGGGTTATTAATAATTCTAGAAGGCTTCTTAAATATGGCTCATTAATAGAACAGTTATCTCAGTTTAGCTTTAAAATCCATCATATTAGAACTACTGATAATAAAATAGCTGATTTCCTTTCTAGGACCTATGATGTTATGAATTATGAAATTAAATGCGATCTTAGTGATAGGGAAAATAAGGAACATCTTGTTATGGTGAATTTATGGAAATTGCCTTTTATTAGTGAACCATTGGTAGAATTGCAAAGAAAGGATCCTGAACTTAAGAATATAATAGATCAAATTGAAGAAGGTAGAGAAATTCCGAATTTTGAAATAAAAAAGGGATTTTTGTTAAAAAGAACTAAGGCCAGGGTAAATGAATTAAAAATTGTTGTCCGTAAAGATCTAAGGAAGAACATAGTAGAGTATTATCACCTTGAATATCTAACAGGTGGACATTCGGGAATTTATAGAACTTTGCATAAAATAATGAAAAAGTTTACATGGGAAGGGCTAGTTGACTACGTGAAAGAGTATGTTAAAAGCTGCCCTGAGTGTCAAAAGGCCAAACCCTCAAATGAGAGGAAAATGGGTAGATTAGGATCGCAGGTAGTTGAGAGACCTAATGCTAATTGGATGATGGATATCATAGGGCCCTTGCCGTTGAGTGATGGTTTTTCATATGTACTAATAGTTGTAGATAATGCAACTCGTTTTTGTATGCTTGAAAAGCTGAGACGTTTATCTTCTAAGAATATTTGTGATAAATTATATGATCTTTTTACTAAATTTGGATTTATTGAAAGTTTGTCGAGTGATAACGCTTCTGTATTCTCCTCTGATTACTTTAGGAAATTTTTGTTCAGTGTTGGGGCTAAACATATTAAATTAAGCCCATATCACCCTGAAGCAAACGTAGCTGAAAGATATATCAAAACGTTGAAATACGGGCTTAAATCCTACTTTGCAGAACAGCAAAATAAGTGGAGTTCGGCTATAAAAGAGTTGCAATTTAATTTGAATCTATCTCAGCACGAGGGAATGAGATCAGTCCCTTCAGAATTGTATTTAGGTAGATCTTTAAATAGTCCGTTGGAAATAAAATGGCAAATTTGTAATGCTGATTTGCAAGGAGAAAAGTCTGAAGAGTTATGGAAAAGAGCCATGCTTAACATGAAAAATTATTGGGAAAAAAGAAAAAAATTATTTGAAAATCAAAGAAAGGAAGTAAATTTACAATTAGGAGATAAAGTTTTGGTAAAAAATCATGAAAAATCATCACTAAAGGATAAACTAACTAAAAGTTTATGTTATACGTGGATTGGTCCTTTCACTATAGTTAAATTTTTGACTTATATCTCTGTGTTATTAGAAGAAGTAGGAAATGAGCAAAATGTGAAAAGAGCACATGTAACAGATACTAAAAAATATTGGGAGCGTAGGAATGTATAAGTTGCTTAAATTAATTTGAATTGTAATATGAAACTGAATTTGGACACTTCAAAACCATATCATTGAAGGATAGTTGAATTAGCAAGAATTAGTGGTAAGGTAGTATTAGAATTAGTTTAGGGATAGGTTAAGTTACGTTAAATATTAGGTTAAGTTACGCTATCATGTTCATTTTTCATTGTCATTGTAACATTATCGTTTCTAATGTAAGGACTCTTGCAATTCAATTATGTAAATGAACAATCTAAATTGAACTCTTCATTTCAGGAAGAATTGCTGTTTTATATAAGATGTGATAGCTTTTGTATATTTCAGGTTTCACTAGAGGGTGTATCACTGTAAAATTGTCCAAATCGGTAAAATGTAAGAAGTTGGTATTGAGGCATGATCCATGTTTGTTATGGTGAAGATTGGCGAAGATTTCCAGGACAAAAAAGCTGCAGCGAATTACATCTGTGATGTGGAAATCTCTCCTGAAAAGGACTTAAAGAATGGAACATAGAATATAAAAATTTATGTGAATTTTTATATTTTCTGAGGCTTCGAGATTTGTAACGTGTGCACGTTCCAAGTTTAAAAAAAAGAGAAAGAAAATGAAATGCAATAAATCATGGACTTAAAATAATAACAGAAATGGAAAATAATGAAAAATCTAAGGACATTCAAGTTACATTGAAATGGTCGTTTATATGAAAATTTAAAAAAAATATTCTTTTTTTACTTTTTAAGATTGTGAAAATAGCTTCTTTTGCTGAGTTGTTCTTCGAAGTAAAGGTGTTTTGTAAACAACTGCTCTGGAGGCAATGAGGTGTACGCGTGATGACAGTGTCGGTTGCGCTGATCTGGCCTTGGTGGGTGGGCGGAGTCTTCCCTCCCTACCAGGCTTCGTTCATGCGAGCGAGCGACGGCTGAGTCATTACGCATGGAAAAACATAGCAGTGAAGTTGTCTTCTCGGCTGGATTTGTGCCTCTGGTGCGAATTGTGTGATATTGAGTTTAAAGGGATTTGACTTTACGAGTTAAAAAGTTTCTATTACGGAATCTATAATATTAATTTTGATATTAAATCGGAGGTTAATTGTTTTTAATATGCTTAAATCAGATGGGTTAGTTTCCTAGCTTAAATAATTCGTGACTGAAAGTAAAAAAAAAGGTTGTGATTCAATGTTCTTACTACATTAGTAGGTTTTAAAAAAAAGATAGGAATAAAAATTTAGTAGTGAATATCCGTTTAATATGTGAGTTAAATACACTAAAATTAGCTGGTAATTTAATTAATGTAGGAGAATTGTGCCTAATTGGAGTACTCGGGAGGGGAGTTCAGACCCTTTGACCAAACTAAAACAAGCTTGTAAAATTCGGTTAAAACAGATAGTTATGTCGCTTTGTCACTTAACTAACTACAGTAGATAACCTGTTTGACTATCAAAAATTTAACTTTAAACAGTAGTAATTTTGTTTAGAATTGATAAAATTGTGTTGAATTATTGTAGTAATACTCAATCTAATGCAGGTTATAAATCTTATAATTTCAAGAATTAATTGATCTTTATAAAATGGTTTGAATTAATACCTGAATTTAAAGTGTATAATATTCTATTGCAGTAAAATTAAGTAATTAAAATCCGGAAGTTTGAAGTAAATTATAAAGCGAGAGCTCTGAACTGTAGCTATACTTCCTAGCTTAAAGTTTCAAATATATTTTTTTTAAATCCAATTAACTTTTTGACTCTAGAATGAGCTTGTAATTAAATCGTGAAATTTTGCAATTATTATTCTGTTGGGGAAAATTGGGACTCATTCATTTTTGTATGGCAGTTGGTTTTTAAGTAGAGAAAGTCAAATTCCAATCCATGGTGGTGATGTGGAGTCTCTGGATAAAGGCGTAAGAATGTTTTTATATTAGATATTTGAATCTGGTGAGTATTACAGAGTATTTAATATTACTGGTTACGGTTGAGTAGAGTAGTGGTAGAGTAAGTTTTGGTAGAATTTCATCTCACTCAATACCCAATTGCGTTAATAGTATTATAAAAGTAAACGTAATAGATTGCTGTCTGGTGAAATAAGTAAAATATAAATTAAAATAAACTAAAACCGATTAGAGTCAAATCATCAATCTCATTTTCCGGGTGATTAAAATTATAGATTACGGAAGAATTAAAATTGGACTCACAAAAAATTATACTTTATTCCTTCTAGAGCATTCTGTAGTGTTTTTCAAGAAGCTATTGTAATTAAAGATTTGATGATATTAAGCTTGCTTCAATCCAGAGTTACGACCTTTTCCATTTTTTATCTGTGATAATTTCCTTAATTTATTAAATTCAAGAGATTTATTTAGTTAATTTTCAACGAAAAGTTTTGATTGGAATTTTTGTATATAGAAGTCTCAATAATTATTAAAAGTCTTGAATTGAAAATAAAATTTTATTTCTACCTGAATAATTCAATCAGTGTTTGAAAGAAACGGGTAATGTTAAATGGAAGAGGCGGAATAGTTTATTTTTGTGGGGGTTTACAGGTGCAGCTGAGAGGTACTGCTTCGGCTGAAGTCACTCGCACTTTAAATAATCCAACCAAAGAATTTCTTTTTTTGCTTTATTGCGAATTATGGTTGTAGTAAAGTGTGATAGCGATAATTGTGACAAGGGGCGAACTGTAATGTCCTTTTGTGAGCAAATGGTCGCTTTTAATAGGCGTGCGACTTGTTACGCATTTTTAAGAAATTTGTCAGCTAGAGGCAGAGGGAGACTGTCCATTGTTACCTGAGTTTGAAAGGGGATAAAGACTGAATGCAATGTGTACGTAAGGCAACTTTCCCTTTTTTGCTTTTGGAAGAAGTCTTCAAACAAGATTTCTTTAAGACATTTTTTGCATAAATGATTTTCTCCTGTAAAAACTAGATTAATGAAATAATTATTTATGAATATTAATGAGATGGTATTGAATATTAATGAACTGGTAACAAAAGGGGTTAGAAAGAATGATTTTTGTTGTTTTTCGTATATTTTAGAGGTATATTGGGATATATGTAATATAGAGTAGTACATATTGTACATAAATGTATTAGAAATTGTGAGAGGAAACGCCCACTACTCTAAGAAACGTATTTTATGTATTGATGTGGTATTTTCAATAGCTGATATGGGATTTTAGCATAGAATATTATCATTTGTATATTGTATGGGTCTAATGGTGTACGAAGCTTAGACGAATGACAAATTACATGTATATATGAGTATATGAATATATGAATATATGATTAGTTTGTAAGTGGGTACATGTATGTATGTATATTGGTTGTGATATTTGGACAGGGATATATGTACCATATTGTAGACATATTATCTTTTGTTTTCATGTAAGTGTTTTAAGCATGTGTTGTTGGGTTGCGTAGCTTTAGGGGCTATGGTAGTATGGATAGCTCGTACCTCTTGGTTTGTATTTCAGGGTTAAATATTGTGACTTTTTATACATGTAGCCTTATTTTAACGTAATGTAGAGCTGTATATGTTGTTTTGGTGATATGCTGGGTGAATGCAAACGCTTGAAATGTTTGTATTGTAGGGTTATATATTGTGACTCTTTATGTATATAAGTGTTTTAGATTTCCTTGAATAGCATGTTAGGATGTATATATTGTGATTTTACGTACCTAGATGCTTGTTAGACATGTCCTAGTGGTATTTTAAGCACAAAGAATATCAATGTGGTATAAGCCATTTACTTTTAGATATATTTTAACCACAGTATTCTAATGACATATATTGGTACTTTAGTTACTTGTAAGATGCTTGTTTACCTTGTAGAAGACATTTTTAAACGATTAGAAAATGATTGAGTTGAATTAAATTAACGAAAAGGAATAATTTGTTTGTTGAGAACAGTGGCGTATGCAGAATATGATTATGCTTGCGGTTTATTGAGAATAAATTGAGTTTGTAAGTGAATATGTAAATGCTTTTGAGTGATTATTCTTTTAAGCTATTTAGCGTTACTTTAAAATATTTATGACATTTGAAAGGGGAAAAAATAGGTTTTGAGTATGATATTTGCCTATGTAAAGCTACATTGTACTGTTATGGTGACTACTGGAAAGCACATGCAAATTTTACAAATTTTAAAACGTTGTTACTTACCTAAGACAAAACGTCTTCTTCCATGTTTGAAGCACATACGAAAAATGTATACGAACAACTAGAATATCCCGGGAAAAAACACCGGAAGCGACAAAATATTTTTGTCGGTAAACGTATGAGGCATTGCCGTTTCTAGAAATAACACTACGCCGGTAAATTTTGATGTTAAGCGCACAAAAGCCTGTATAGTACTGACATTTGTTGCTATATAGATGGCGTGATGTTAAAAAAGTAAGATTTTCCGTATAATAACTGCGTCGATATGAAAGTTTTGTCGCATTACATTTTTTGGCTTTTTACGGCAAACTATTTTTCGTAGAAAGTAAAGAAATATTTCCTTGAAGCTTCGGACCTAAGGAACAGTACAATACAAGTTAGAACAATGTAACTTTAAAATAATTTTAAATGATCATATCTCGTAAACTAATCATCGTAGGACAAAATGAACTAAAGAAATCGATTTATTAGGTCAAAATCTATATAGAAAGATACCCTACACAATAAAGTTGAACAGTTTTTCGAATTATTATGAGGGGTGATCAAAAAGTAAATTTTGCTGAAAATACAATTTTACGGCAAACTATTGGTCGTAGAAACAAAAGAAAGATATTTTCTTGAAGCTTATAACGTAAGGAATATTAGATTACAAGTTAGAACATTGTAAATTGAAAATAAAAATTTAATTAATTTGCATAAACAATATGGCGTTGATTTTTTTGAAACTTTGGAAATATGCTTTTTAAAGGATATATATTTTTATATGAATAGATAAAATGAATGGTATTACTAAAATAAACACCATTTTCGCGTTTTTTTACCGCTACCGGTGCGCGCCGCGTGGTATTTGCGCCCGGAAAAAGGATTTTGCGACACGGAACGCGTAAAATATTGCTGCCCGGAAACTGCGCGGGGTATTGCCGGTTACAAAAACAAACACTCGGTAACTTGCTATGGTACATGTACACACACGCACAGTCTTATACACACTAATGTGAATGTTGTGTGCACAGATGGCGTTGTTTAAAGAAACAAACATAGGAAAATCAATGAACAAGGGTAAATTGTTATAAAGGAATAATAGAACTATACAATACAATGTAAGAAAATTTTAAACAAGACAATAATAAAAAGAGTAACCTCACAGGTGTATGCTTTAAAGAATAATAATTTACATGCCGAACAATGGTAGACTGTTGTAAAAATAATAGAAGTATACAATACGTTGTAGGAAGAATTTTTAAATAAAAGAAGAGAATAATAAAAGAGAAACCTTGCAGCTGTATGCTTTAAACAATAATAATAAAAGAGAAACCTTGGAAAATCCCAGAACAAGGGTAGTTTGTTATAAAGAATAATAGAAGTATACAACACATTGTAGGAAAAATTTTAAATAAAAGAAAGAGAATAATAAAAGAGAAACCTTGCACCTGTATGCTTTAAAAATAATAAGAGAGAAACCTTGGAAACTTGTTGAAGAATACTACATTGTTATAAAGAAAAAGAAAAGAATAATAGCTTATGTTGATGTCATGGGAAACTGCATTGTACAATAGATGAAATGTTTATGAAAAGACTTTTAACCGGGTGACGGATGCCGGAAACGCGAACGTGGCGCGGGAAGGGGCAGGGCGCAATTGGCCGGGCGCGAACGGTAAAAGAAATGTGGGCGCGGATGGTAATAAACTTGAAAATGAAGTAAAAGAGAGGATGATTTAGAATTTTAAAAGAAGACAACAGTATTTACTTTGAACGTATATATGAAAAGAATTTTGGGATTTTTTTTGTTAGTGTAAAGAATTTTTTTTATGTTTTTGTATTGTGTTATTGACATGTTTAAATATTGTTTGAAAAGGAATAGGTGACTTGTATAAACTTGATGGTATTGGTGGACGCCATCTTGTTTGTTTGAATTGCTTAAATAAGGGAGTTTTGGAAAATGTTGTATGTATTTTAGCTATGGCTGCTATACAGAAAGATTTCGTGTACGCGGAGGAAGAGACGTTGTTTTCTCCGCCATGTGTGGAGAATAAGCCGAAGACCGAGAATAGCGATTTATCGGTAAACGGCAGAGCAGACTCTCCAGATAGTGTGAAAACTATTTATTTATCAGGATGATGATACTGATATTGAAGAAGATGAAGAATTTGTGCCAGGATCACCATCCTTATTATCAAGAACGGTACGATTTTGTAGATTACATTGTACGTGTGGAAATTTTAAAGCGGACAGAAAATGCATTTTAAATGCTTTTAAAAACTGGGAAACAAATAAAATTTTAATTTGTAGTGGTTGTTTTGAAAGTGTTGACAATCAAATGGCCGATAATTTTTTATTTATGACTGAAGAAGAACTGGTGGAACGAGCCATATCAACTTTAATAGAAATAGAAATTGAAGAATTGTTTTATACATATGCCAAATCGCATATAATTGGCATATGTACCCAGGAGATGTTTTACGAATTGTATTATGATTTGATTGAAGAAAGGAATAAGACATTTTTAACTAAAGTGATTGATATTTTTAGAATGAAAGACAGAAAACTTGTGTGAACTGATCTACAGATGTAAAGTGAACTTTGTGTTTGTGTTTGTGTAAATAGTGTAAAGACATACAAAAAGTGAAACAACAACAATTTATACTTTAAACTTTTGACTATGTATGTATGCATATTATGTATTCCGAAAATAATTTTGTGTATGATGTAGTGAAGAACATATTAGTGAAGTTTGTGTTTTAAAAACTTTAAGTGCATACTTACGCTTTCATAATATATTTTGTGAACAATGTTTGATGCATCTTGAACATTGATGCTTATTTTTTATGATATTGGAACTTTTGCTGTAGAACATTTACGCATCAACATAAATGTTATTGATTTATTTGAAGTGTTTGAAGAACATTATAGTGAAATTTCAAGTATAAACTTTATACGCAAAGCGCATGAACACTGAATTTGTTGCTCCGTTTTTTCTGTTAGAACGTAAACATAAAATTTCACCATGTGTTAATGAATACATTATTGACACAGAAGGTTTTAAGATTTCAAATCATTAATTTATTATACGTGAATTTTGTTTAACTGCGTATGATGATACAGTAAATGTGTATTGTTTAATAAAATCACCAGTAGAATACAATGTACTTCCGTTAGGTTGTCAAAATAAATTGAATGCTTATTATTAAACTTATACGGTTTAACTTGGAATGATAAATGCTGTTATACTGTATTGCACATACGTTACCTTATATATCAACTTTGTAAATAACATGCAGCCTTTTATTGTAAAGGTGCAGAAAAAACACTTTGGATTAAAAATATTTTTGCATTAACTAATATTTTTATAACATTGAATGTATTGTATGCAAACAAGAAATAATAATTATTATTATTGTAATTTTATTGTATTGTATTGTGATGAAAATATAAAGAAATAAACTTTTGCATTATAATAATTTTCTTGTTTCTTTTTTTAAAAATGGTGAGTGAAATAAATAATTCGAAAAAATTTGAAAATGAATGAAAGTAACATATGTTTGATATTTATTTTGTTTTGCATTTACTTATATTATTTGGCGATTAGTATTGTTTCACATCTTTGCATTATTTTAATTTTTCGTAATATTATTTTACATTTTAAGAAAATATTTAAAGATAAATACAAATAATAATAAAATACCTAACAAAAGTAATACAATTTAAAATATACATGCATATATATATATATATACATATATATTTTGCTTTACAGTAAAATAAATGTTTAATACTAAAATAATTTATGTATGAACTAATAAAATAGTAAATGTTTTGAAAATATTAATTATTTATATTTTTGTACTAAATTAGTTGAATACTGTATGACCGTTTTAAAAATTGCAAAGAAAACTTTACCTTCGTATTCTATCGTTTCTTTTGAAAAAACTTATAGTTAAAAAGTACGAATATTTTTTTGTGTTATTTCAAGTAACACGTTATGTAGAAAATGTTTGAAGAATTTGTTTTACTAAGTAAACTTTTTATTTTTAAACTTACGTATTATTAAAACAGTTGTTTTACGAATACTATTTATTTATTTATTTAACCTTGCGTAATAAATTACACGAACATTTCGTGTGAACTAATAAAAATGATTTGAAAATAATAAAATGTGCGAACTTAGAAAAACATATATTAATATTTATTGTGTTTTGGATATAGAATACAATTTTACTTTGTTTTAATGTTAGTATACTTTTTAAAAAATATACATACATACATACATACCTGCATAATGAAAAGTAAAACACATGTTGCAATTGAAAGCTCTGCTAACCAATGGAAACTATGTTCACCAATGGAAAGTAAATATGAACTTTGTAACACGCATGCGCATTCGTTAAAAGTTTATACGCATGCGCAGATTTATTTATGTATACACAGGAACATTACTTAAATAGTATAGTATTTGTGAAGATGTGTAGTAGACGGGTATATCATTCCGAGTATATTTCGCCACGAGAGAAGAACTTAAACTTGTTAATAGGAAGAAAGTTATTTTTGTAGATGATAATAATATTTGTGAAGTGAAATTATTATATCCTAATGAAGAACATTGTAATTCGTTTAGAAGACTTTATCGAAATGATGATGAAATACAATTTGAAAAAGTGTATCCTAATACAGATTGAAATTCGTGAATTAGATATTGTGAACTGTAAGTGCAATCGATTTAAAGTAAGTGACTTGCGCATAAAAGAACTTTTTGAAAATTATAAACTGAACGAACCAATACTTTGTTGTGCTTGTTCATTAAGAATACCAGATGAGCGCCTTCATTTATGTTTATTATCATATACTAATCGATTGAAACGTGCTGTGTGGGAATTTGTAATTAAGAAGACAACTCGTGACATAGTGTTTGAATTGTACTTGAAGAAACATTGTTTAGACGATAATTACAAACAAAACAAAACGCTTTTAAAAAGATTTAATTTATCATATGAATCACTTACATTTTGTGATACTTATATTTCTCAGTTAGTGGAACTGTTTTTAAAAAAAGACAAAAATGCCTACAGGAAACAGATAATGTGTGTATAATTGTAGTTCTTTTTTGTGAATGAACAGTGCGTGTTGGAATGTATTTCAAGATGGAAACCAGAATATAAACTTGTATGTGAAGGTTGTTTCGAAAACTTCCGTATTATAGAACACCATGATTGTATTACTGCTGACTATGAAATGATGTGCTTTAATGCATGGCGTGTTATGGTACGAGGGGATACTTTTGATGGACTGTATGAAATCTTTTTACCATATCACGATATTGAAATAGATGATTGGACCTTTATTTATGTATTATATAATATTTTATTAAACAAAAATTATGTCGATTTAATTACAGAGCTTTTCTTAGAAAAAGATTTTATTTATAATTTTTATAATTTTTAATTTGTTTCATGTGTTAGTGAAATAAGTAAACGAAGTAAAAGTTATACAATGTAAATACAATAAATTTTGTATTGTAAAATACTTATTATAATTTGAAACAGAAAAATTTTAGTATGATGAAATTGTTTACATGTACATGAATTTAAAATTAAAATAGAATATAACATTACATATTTATTTATATACTGTGCAACAATTTTATTTATATGTAATCAGTTTAAAATTATGTGAAAAATAAAAATATTATTTCTATAAAAGTATTTTTGTTATTTTCATTTTTCTTAAATATATAGTGTGTAATTTCTGTATACACAAATAGTTTGTAATGTTATGTGCTAACGTATTTAGTTGTAATTTTGCACACATTGGAATTTATTTTGTAATGTTTTACATACATGTTTTCATTTTGTAATTGTACATAAAATCGATTTACATAATTATTTTAATATAATTTTATTACATTAGGTGAACTATAAAAAATGAAATATCATTTGTAAAGAAGAAAAAATATATAAGAAAGAATAAAATAATCATGTTTGAAATACATACATAGAAAAAAGATTGAAAGGAAAGAAGAAAAAATTACAACAAAATACGTTTGCACATAATATTACGTTTGCACAGTAACTATTTGTGTATACAGAAATTACACACTATATATTTAAAAAATGAAAATAACATTATTATTTTTCACATAATTTAAAACTGATTACGTATAAATAAAATTGTTGCACAGTATATAAATAAATATGTAATGTTATATTCTATTTTAATTTTAAATTCATGTACATGTAAACAATTTCATCATACTAAAATTTTTCTGTTTCAAATTATAAGTATTTTACAATACAAAATTTATTGTATTTACATTGTACAACTTTTACTTCGTTTACTTATTTCACTAACACATGAAACAAATTAAAAATTATAAAAATTATAAATAAAATCTTTTTCTAAAAAAAGCTCTGTAATTAAATCGACATAATTTTTGTTTAATAAAATATTATATAAAACATAAATAAAGGTCCAATCATCTATTTCAATATCGTGATATGATAAAAAGATTTCATACAGTTCATCAAAAGTATCCCCTCGTACCATAACACGCTATGCATTAAAGCACATCATTTCATAGTCAGCAGTAATACAATCATGGTGTTCTATAATACGGAAGTTTTCGAAACAACCTTCACATACAAGTTTATATTCTGGTTTCCATCTTGAAATACATTCCAACACGCACTGTTCATTCACAAAAAGGAACTACAATTATACACACATTATCTGTTTCCTGTAGGCATTTTTGTCTTTTTTTAAAAAACAGTTCCACTAACTGAGAAATATAAGTATCACAAAATGTAAGTGATTCATATGATAAATTAAATCTTTTTAAAAGCGTTTTGTTTTGTTTGTAATTATCGTCTAAACAATGTTTCTTCAGTACAATTCAAACACTATCTCACGAGTTGTCTTCTTAATTACAAATTCCCACACAGCACGTTTCAATCGATTAGTATATGATAATAAACATAAATGAAGGCGCTCATCTGGTATTCTTAATGAACAAGCACAACAAAGTATTGGTTCATTCAGTTTATAATTTTCAAAAAGTTCTTTTATGCGGAAGTCACTTACTTTAAATCGATTGCACTTAAAGTTCACAATAATTAATTCACGAATTTCAATATGTGTATTAGGATACACTTTTTCAAATTGTATTTCATCATCATTTCGATAAAGCCTTCTAAACGAATTACAATGTTCTTCATTAGGATATAATAATTTCACTTCACAAATATTATTATCATCTACAAAAATAACTTTCTTCCTATTAACAAGTTTAAATTCTTTCTCTCGTGGCGAAATATACTCGGAATGATATACCCGTGTACTACACATCTTCACAAATACTATACTATTTAAGTAATGTTCCTGTGTATACATAAATAAATCTGCGCATGCGTATAAACTTTTAACGAATGCGCATGCGTGTTACAAAGTTCATATTTACTTTCCATTGGTGAACATAGCTTCCATTGGTTAGCAGAGCTTCCAATTGCAACATGTGTTTTACGTTTCATTATGCAGGTATGTATGTATGTATGTATGTATGTATGTATATTTTTTTAAAAAGTATACTAACATCAAAACAAAGTAAAATTGTGTTCTATATCCAAAACACAATAAATATTAATATATGTTTTTCTAAGTTCGCACATTTTATTATTTTCAAATCATTTTTATTAGTTCACACGAAATGTTCGTGTAATTTATTACGCAAGGTTAAATAAATAAATAAATAGTATTCGTAAAACAATTGTTTTAATAATACGTAAGTTTAAAAATAAAAAGTTTACTTAGTAAAACAAATTCTTCAAACATTTTCTACATAACGTGTTACTTGAAATAACAAAAAAAATTCGTACTTTTTAACTATAAGTTTTTTCAAAAGAAACGATAGAATACGAAGGTAAAGTTTTCTTTGCAATTTTTAACACGGTCATACAGTGTTCAACTAATTTAGTACAAAAATATAAATAATTAGTATTTTCAAAACATTTACTTTTTTATTAGTTCATACATAAACTATTCAAGTATTAAACTTTTATTTTACTCTAAAGCAATATATATATATATATATATATATATATATATATATATATATATATATATATATATATATATATGCATGTATATTTTAAATTGTATTACATTGTTAGGTATTTTATTATTATTTGTATTTATCTTTAAATATTTTCTTAAAATGTAAAATAATATTACGAAAAATTAAAACAATGCAAACGTGAAACAATACTAATCGCTAAATAATATAAATAAATGCAAAACAAAATAAATATCAAACATATGTTACTTTCATTCATTTTCAAATTTTTTTCGAATTATTTATTTCACTCACCATTTTTAAAAAAAGAAACAAGAAAATTATTATAATGCAAAAGTTTATTTCTTTATATTTTCATCACAATACAATACAATAAAATTACAATAATAATTATTATTATTATTTCTGGTTTGCATACAATACATTCAATGTTATAAAAAATATTAGTTAATGCAAAAATATTTTTAATCCAAAGTGTTTTTCTGCACCTTTACAATAAAAGGTTGCATGTTATTTACAAAGTTGATATATAAGGTAACGTATGTGTAATACAGTATAACAGCATTTATCATTCCACGTTAAACCGTCTAAGTTTAATAATAACTATTCAATTTGTTTTTGACAACCTAACGGAAGTACATTGTACTCTACTGGTGATTTTTATTAAACAATACATATTTACTGTATCATAATACGCAGTTAAACAAAATTCACGTATAATAAATTAATGATTTGAAATCTTAAAACCTTCTGTGTCAATAATGTATTCATTAACACATGGTGAAATTGTATGTTTACGTTCAACAAAAAAACGGAGCAACAAATTCAGTGTTCACGCGCTTTGCGTATAAAGTTTATACTTGAAATTTCACTATAATGTTCTTCAAACACTTCAAATAAATCAATAACATTTATGTTGATGCGTAAATGTTCTACAGCAAAAGTTCCAATTTCATAAAAAATAAACATCAATGTTCAAGATGCATCAAACATTGTTCACAAAATATATTATTAAAGCGTATGTATGCACTTATAGTTTTAAAACACAAACTTCACTAATATGTTCTTCACTACATCATACACAAAATTATTTTCGGAATACATAATATGCATACATGCACAGTCAAAAGTTTAAAGTATAAATTGTTGTTGTTTCACTTTTTGTATGTCTTTACACTATTTACACAAACACAAACACAAAGTTCACTTTACATCTGTAGATCAGTTCACACAAGTTTTCTGTCTTTCATTCTAAAAATATCAATCACTTTAGTTAAAAATGTCTTATTCCTTTCTTCAATCAAATCATAATACAATTCGTAAAACATCTCCTGGGTACATATGCCAATTATATGCGATTTGGCATATGTATAAAACAATTCTTCAATTTCTATTTCTATTAAAGTTGATATGGCTCGTTCCACCAGTTCTTCTTCAGTCATAAATAAAAAATTATCGGCCATTTGATTGTCAACACTTTCAAAACAACCACTACAAATTAAAATTTTATTTGTTTCCCAGTTTTTAAAAGCATTTAAAATGCATTTTCTGTCCACTTTAAAATTTCCACACGTACAATGTAGTCTACAAAATCGTACCGTTCTTGATAATAAGGATGGTGATCCTGGCACAAATTCTTCATCTTCTTCAATATCAGTATCATCATCCGAAGGTGGTGATGATGATAAATAAATAGTTTTTAAAAAACAAGATGGCGTCCACCAATACCATCGAATTCATACAAGTCACCTATTCCTTTTCAAACAATATTTAAACATGTCAATAACACAATACAAAAACATAAAAAAATTCTTTACATTAACAAAAAAATCCCAAAATTCTTTTCATATATACGTTCAAAGTAAATACTATTGTCTTCTTTTAAAATTCTAAATCATCCTCTCTTTTACTTCATTTTCAAGTTTATTACCATCCGCGCCCACATTTCTTTTACCGTTCGCGCCCGGCCAATTGCGCCCTGCCTCCTCCCGCGCCACGTTCGCGTTTTCGGGATCCGCCACCCGGTTAAAAGTCTTTTCATAAACATTTCATCTATTGTACAATGCAGTTTCCCATGACATCAACATAAGCTATTATTCTTTTCTTTTTCTTTATAACAATGTAGTATTCTTCAACAAGTTCCCAAGGTTTCTCTCTTATTATTTTTAAAGCATACAGGTGCAAGGTTTCTCTTTTATTATTCTCTTTCTTTTATTTAAAATTTTTCCTACAATGTGTTGTATACTTCTATTAATCTTTATAACAAACTACCCTTGTTCAGGGATTTTCCAAGGTTTCTCTTTTATTATTATTCTTTAAAGCGTACAGCTGCAAGGTTTCTCCTTTATTATTCTCTTCTTTTATTTAAAAATTCTTCCTACAACGTATTGTATACTTCTATTATTTTTATAACAGTCTACCATTGTTCGGCATGTAAATTATTATTCTTTAAAGCATACACCTGTGAGGTTACTCTTTTTATTATTGTCTTGTTTAAAATTTTCTTACATTGTATTGTATAGTTCTATTATTCCTTTATAACAATTTACCCTTGTTCATTGATTTTCCTATGTTTGTTTCTTTAAACAACGCCATCTGTGCACACAACATTCACATTAGTGTGTATAAGACTGTGCGTGTTTGTACATGTACCATAGCAAGTTACCGAGTGTTTGTTTTTGTAACCGGCAATGCCCCGCGCAGTTTCCGGGCAGCAATATTTTACGCGTTCCGTGTCGCAAAATCCTTTTTCCGGGCGCAAATACCACGCGGCGCGCACCGGTAGCGGTAAAAAGGCGCGAAAATGGTGTTTATTTTAGTAATATCATTCATTTTATCTATTCATATAAAAATATATATCCTTCAATAAGCATATTTCCAAAGTTTCAAAAAAATCAACGCCATATTGTTTATGCAAATTAATTAAATTTTTATTTTCAATTTACAATGTTCTAACTTGTATTCTAATATTCCTTACGTTATAAGCTTCAAGAAAATATCTTTCTTTTGTTTGTACGACCAATAGTTTGAAGTAAAAATGTATTTTCAGAAAAATTTACTTTTTGATCACCCCTCGTAATAGTTCGAAAAAAAATTTAAGTTTATTGTGTGTGGTGTCTTTCTATATAGATTTTGACCTAATAAATCTATTTCTGTAGTCCATTTTGTCCTACGATGATTAGTTTACGAGATATGATTATTTAAATTTATTTTAAGTTACATTGTTCTAACTTGTATTGTACTGTTCCTTAGGTCCGAAGCTTCAAGAAAATATCTTTCTTTTGTTTCTACAACCAATAGTTTGCCGTAAAAAGCCAAAAATGTAATGCGACAAAACTTTCATATCGAACCGTTCTTACAACACTGCGAAAAAATTGATCAAGTTTATCGTGTAGGGTGTCTTTCTATATAGTTTTTGACCTAATAAATCGTTTTCTCTAGTCCGTTTTGTCCTACGATCAGTAGTTTACGAGTTAAGATCGTTTAAAGTTATTATACGGAAAATCTTACTTTTTAACATCAGCGCCATCTATATAGCAACAAATGTCAGTACTATACAGGCTTTTGTGCGCTTAACATCAAAATTTACCGGCCTAGTGTTATTTCTAGAAACGGCAATGCCTCATACGTTTACCGAAAAAATATTTTGTCGCTTCCCGTTTTTTTCCGCCATATTTTAGTTGTTCGTATACAGTTTTCGTATTGCTTCAAACATGGAAGAAGGCATTTTGTCTTAGCAAGTAACAACGTTTTAAAATTTGTGTAATTTCAATGTGCTTTCCTGTAGTCACCATAAATGTATAATGTATCTTTAAATACGCAAATATCATACTTAGAACTTAATTTGTTCTCCTTTCAAATGTCATAAATATCTTTACAGTAACGGTAAATAGTTAAAAAAATAATCACTCAAAAACATTTACATATTCACTTACAATCTCAATTTATTCTCAATAAACCGGCCGCATAATCGTATTCTGCATACGCCACTGTTCTCAACAAACAAATTATTCCTTTTCGTTAATTTAATTCAACTCAATCATTTTCTAATCGTTTAAAAATGTCTTCTACAAGGTAAACAAGCATCTTACAAGTAACTAAAAGTACCAATATATGTCATTAGAATACTGTGGTTAAAATATATCTAAAAGTAAATGGCTTATACCACATTGATATCCTTTGTGCTTAAAATACCACTAGGGCATGTCTAACAAGCATCTACGTACGTAAAAATCACAATATATGCATCCTAACATGCTATTCAAGGTAATCTAAAACACTTCTATACATAAGGATTCACAATATATTACCCTATAATACAAACACTTCAAGCGTTTGCATTTACCCAGCATATCACCAAAACAACATATACAGCTCTACATTACGTTAAAATAAGGCTACATGTATAAAAATTCACAATATATAACCCTGCGATACAAACCAAGAGGTACGAGCTATCCATACTACCATAGCCCCTAAAGCTACGCAACCTAACAACACATGCTTAAAACACTTACATGAAAACAAAAGATAATATGTCTACAATATGGTACATATATTCCTGTCCAAATATCACAACCAATATACATACATACATGTACCCACTTACAAACTAATCATATATTCATATATTCATATACTCATATATACATGTAATTTGTCATTCGTCTAAGCTTCGTACACCATTAGACCCATACAGTATACAAAAGATAATATTCTATGCTAAAATCCCATATCAGCTATTGAAAATACCATATCAATACATAAAATACGTTTCTTAGAGTAGTGGGCGTTTCCTCTCACAATGTCTAATACATTTATGTACAATATGTTCTACTCTATATTACACATATCCCAATATACCTCTAAAATATACGAAAAACAACAAAAATCATTCTTTCTAACCCCTTTCGTTACCAGTTCATTAATATTCAATACCATCTCATTAATATTCATAAATAATTATTTCATTAATCTAGTTTTTAAAGGATAAAATCATTTATGCAAAAAATACCTTAAAGAAATCTTGTTTGAAGACTTCTTCCAAAAGCAAAAAAGGGAAAGTTGCCTTACGTACACATTGCATTCAGTCTTTATCCCCTTTCAAACTCAGGTAACAATGGACAGTCTCCCTCTGCCTCTAGCTGACAAATTTCTTAAAAATGCGTAACAAGTCGCACGCCTATTAAAAGCGACCCTTTGCTCACAAAAGGACATTACAGTTCGCCCCTCCAATCCTATATCTAGTCCAACAGTATGTGGGTTTCGCTTTCCATTGCAATAATTTTCACAAAGTGACATGTAACATTTCCAAGGTGTTTCTAAAAAATCTCTGTCCTTCACAATAATGAGTTCTATTTCTTTCCACATATTTTCATTCTCCATAGGGTACAAGTCACTACCCCAATTAAAAGAAGGTCTTTACTCAAAAAAGAACATTACAGTTCGCCCTGCAATCCTTTGGACCACCCAAAAATACTAACAGCTGCCTCTCTTTCCTTTCTTTACTTGCCGTCAAACAATTCTTTACCTCTTTTGAGTCTCCCCTACAGATCTTAGCTATCATTCAATGTCTTTTAACAATCATTCAATGATTTTGTATTATCGACATTTCCCCTGTTTCTAAATACATGTAACTAAATTATGTGACATGTTCAAAATACTCTTTTCTGCCCCCTACAACTACAGCATTCACCAAAACCTATATGTCACTTTCAAGTGGCAGTATCTTCTTTTCTTTTAATGACAGAAGGTTCAAATTATGTCAGTGTTACACAAGAAGCATCTGTTACAATTACAAAGAGTTTCTATTGTATTTACCTGCCCCCGTTTTGTTTAGATAACTGCATATCCCTACTTACCTTACCCGTTCTATTTCTGTAGACGTTTGCTCCCTCAATTTGGTCATTGAGGAATTAAAGTCAGTACATATATCGTCAATTTTGTGGTTTAATACCTCGAATAAGACTTCTGTTTCTCGATTCGAGGTAGCAAGCCTTTGTTCCATACTGCTGAGTTTTAGATCCATGCTACTGAATTTTTCGTTTATGTCGTGCCTCATTTCGTTCATTTTTTGACTTTTCTTATCTATTTTGTCATTAATTTCCTGTTTCCTTTCTGCGTTTTTCTCTTCCATTTTACAGAATTTTTGATTCATTTCATCTTTCATTTCTGTCATCTCATGTGTTGAATTTTGCATCATTCGCTGTAACGAAAGGAGAATGGCATCATTGTTAGATTGCACGTTCTCCTTTTGCTCTCTTACAGTTTTGTCGCTATTCCGATTACGCAAAGGACCACCGATGTGATCTCCGTCTTTTCAATTATCTTCGAGGTCAGATATGTCCACCGGAGATATCTAGCCTCGATTCTTTGGTGTACTATACCCGCGTTCCCCATCCGAATCAGGGTACTCTGTTTCTTTTGAGATTGAAACATCCATTTGGTCTCGAGACGGGTTAAGCTTTTCAGCGCACTCGTCGCAGAATTTAACAATTTCCCTATTTTGGACCCTTTCTTCATTTTTAGAGGTATCATCTAAGTTTGTACAGGTAAAGTGTATCCACTTCGTCTCGCACCCATTACATCTTATTAGTCTGCGTGAAACGCTGGATCTTCTCTCGTTCTCGCTCAATGTACACTGCGTACACGGGCGGCCTCAAGCTCGCTTTGCTTCACTCGATTTTGGCTATTGGTTGCCATGGTCTTAACACGATACATAAATACACAAAAAGTAAACTCCTTAAACAAAGGACACAAATTTTATAAACAGATATTTTTCATAGTTAGGCAACTCCCATTAAATCCATCATTGATCAGCTTCCAACGTTTGCTTTTATATAAAAATTTAGTTTTATTTTTTCTCCCCGTCTTACAGAAAAGCAAAACATTTCGATTGCCAAACGACTATAATCACTTACTCAATAATAAAACTTTTCGTCATTTACATTCTTATGACCAATTCAATATGTGATCGAACTTTAATTTTGACACTTTTCAGATCCGTTACCAAGGAAAACAATCGTTTCCATAGGAACAGTCCTCAGTCACAGTCGCCATTTAAAACTGAAAAAGAGAAGAAAACGAGAAGTGATGGATGTCGCTATACTTTTGAATTACAATTGAAATCTTTTGTAATTTTGATAATTTAACCAAATATAAATTAAATAAATGAATTTTAGAATTATAACTTCAGATGCTTGTTATGGTTGACTAATTCATATCGGACTTCCGAAGAAACATTAAAACAATTTACTGACCGTGTCAATAGCGACATCTCCCAGTCACGACACCTCTTTTCAGCTTTTTAGTAGAAATAGGGAAAGAAAGAGGAAGAAGATAGGAGAGAAGAAGGAAGGAAAAGGAGAAAAAGAAGAAGAAGGTAGGAAGTTAGAGGAGAAGGAATTACTGGATAAACATAAGAATATGGTAAAGAAACCTGAATAGTTATTAAAAGGTAATTTATATCCAAATGCTATTACTTGAGGATCGATGTTGAAGTGATCCGCAAGAGACACATGTTCACTCATACGACCCTGACCTGGATCCAGGCAACTACGCAATTGCGAGTTGCCCCGACCCAGCCCGGGTGACGAGAAAGCTTAATTTAGTTGTTTGCCTGCTATTTCCAAACGTTACATAACCTTTACTTAGTATCTGAATTCCTATATAGAAGATCCATCACACAGTTGAATCGGCCAGGGAAAAAAATTTAAAGTCACGTATATATCTTCCACAAGTAGAGGTTTTAAGGCCTCTGGAAAGACTGTCGTTATTCTGGCTAATCCTTTTGTTTTGGCTTTTTTTTAGAGCCGATTTTTCATACCTATGAATTAGCTATTCCTTCATGACCTCCGTCATGCATGAGTATATTATTACATATAGATTACAGACGCTATCATCGTAAATCAATATTACTACTACCACTTAAAAACTAAGTTCATCATTCATTCAAGCACACTCACATACATACAGGACAGCGTATCGACTTGGATAAAAATAACGTAACAGAAACCCTCTAACTACAATTTTATAAACATTTATTACATGTAATCTAGAATAAGACACAAGTTAATAGGAGCATGAAATCAACATACATATGAACGTATTGGTCTACATATGAAATCGAACAATAGTGTTTGGATTATATATATATATATATTAACAGAAAGATTAAAAGAACATTTTATAAACATATTCGCTTAAATCTTTGAAACATATGGTATGAATTTTTAAAAAATCTATCTATTAAAATGCTACAGTACGAAATAAGAGCACGGTCACGGTCACGGTAATGTTGTAGTTTTGTATAGAGTATCGGGCCGAAGCCCCTGACTCCATGAGTAGGACTGTATAAAAATATATAAAGATATGTTGGTAGTTAGTTGAAAATTACTATTGTTTTGTTATGGATGGAAGTCTACATCTGCAACTGTCGCAGAGTAGCTGATTATGAGTGCATTACGAGTTCTGGAAAGATATTAAAGACGTGGCGTACGATGGACGTTCCGGAGAGTGCATTCAGTGCCGATGTTAGCTATGGCGGGATTAATATGTCTGGGTAAAGTACGCCAGAACTTACTGTGCAAATGCCGTAGAACTTCTCTAACAGTGGGTAGCTCTAAATCTTCCAGAATCTGACTGTTTCGTGTGTATCTGTCGTGACCAGTGATTATACGACCAGCCCGAGTTTGTACACTTTCGAGTGTTTGTATATAACATGGTGAAGCATGTTGCCAGGCAGGGCATGCATAAGAGATTGTAGATAGGACTATCATCTTGAAGATGTGAACTCGAACCTCATGGGAAAGTGAACTGCAGCGAAAGATGGGGTATAACGCTGAAATTTTTCGTAAGGCCCTTTGTTTGATGTCCCTGATGTGAGCGGCGAACGTTAAACCACGGTCTAAGGTTACACCCAAATATTTGGCGTGCAGAGCGTGAGGAATACGAGCATTCTCATAGATTAAATTTCGTGGAACACGGATGCGTCTCTTACTGTGAATGACAGCACAGCTTTTGTCTGCATTGATTTTAATCCTCCAACGTCTTGCCCATTCCTGAAAACCATTTAGTTGTCGTTGCATGTAGATGTAACACTGCGCAAGTGAGCTACTGGTCGTGAAAAAGGCAGTATCATCAGCATATGTTGCGAAAAAGCAATGCGGTAAGGTTGGGAGATCTGCCGTGTATAGATTATATAAGAGCGGTGAAAGTACAGCACCCTGTGGAACACCTGCTTTCATAGATCTAGACGTGGATTTGACACCGTCAACAGACACATGAAATTTTCTGCCCATGAGATATGAATGAAGTAAGAGTAGAAGACGATCCGGAAAACCTTGAGTGTATATCTTATATAATAGTCCTGATAACCAGACTTTATCAAAGGCTTTTGAGACATCTAGGTAGACTCCAAGAGTGTGTTGTTTCCTGTTAAAAGCCGCTGCTAAGTGGTCCACCACTCGTACGAGTTGTGTAGTAGTGCTATGTTGGGCACGAAACCCAAACTGATGGAAAGGTAGGAGGTCTCTATTAACTACATGTTGTTTCAGCCTCGAAAGTAACACACGTTCAAAGAGTTTACTCAAATGCGACAGAAGACTTATCGGTCTATAGTTTTCCGGGAGTAGTGGATTCTTTCCAGGTTTAGGGATGGTGATGACACGAGCTTCCTTCCAGGTCTTGGGGTAGTAACATAATTGAAATATGGCGTTAAATAAATAGGTTAAAAAGACCAGTAGTTTTCTAGTTGGATGTTTTAGGATCTCAGATCGAATCCCATCGGGCCCAGATGCTGTCTTTCCTGGCAGACATTTTAGGTGTCTTTCTATTTCCCGAGGTGTTACTATGGTGATGTCATGTGTTGGGTTTTGTGTCCTTATGCTATATAGTGTGGTTTGGATGTGCTGTTTGAGGTAGGGATCAAGGCGTGTTCTGTTAGGCTGAAACTGTTCTTCCAGAGAGTCAGCGAAAATGTTCGCTTGCGACTGAGGATTTTGTGTCAGTCCTTGAGGTCCTTGTATGACTCTAGCTTTGGAAGCATTTGTAGAACATTGGAATGATTTGGAGTATGTCCAAATTTTACGGTCATTTACTGTGACATTTTGAAAAGTGTTTTCCCAGTATTGTTGATTTTGTCGCGTTGTCAGTAACTTGAGCTTGAAAATAAGAGCGACCGAGTTCTAACCTATAACCTTAGCTTTCAAACCTTTGATTTACGGTTATTTGTGATTTCACGTTTATAACAAAGACAAATATTTTTAAAAGAGTGTACTTTAAATAAATTACCTAAAGAAATATTTTTCAGAAAATTTTTATCCTTTTAAATTATTGTTCGAAGGCCTTTGCCTTTAATAAGCTTTCTCCGAAATAAATGCAAATGAATTGTGCTGCCATCTTTGGAGCTCTTTTAAAATACATTTATATGTTTCTGGCCAATCCTTTCGACAATGAGAATTCGGAAACTACAGGCTTTATGACGTTTTCACTGATCGATTGCAAATTCCATGTAGATTTTCCAGTTCTAATTGAATATTTAAAAAACATGGCCACTATTTCTTTATTACATTTTTACGGGTACATTGGAAGTGTTGAAATTAAAAAAAAAACTAAAGCATCACTTCCTAAGCATTATACATTCCAACACCACACCGTTGTATATAGGGGTTGTATATGTGTCAGGGGTTTGTTTCATGGTCAAATAATAATGGAACAGAAAGAATAGCCATTTCTCCAGTCTAAGATGAACTTTTTTTGGGGAGTGTTTTGCCCAACGAACACCATATATAACTGACATTATAATTAATTGTGTATGTAATGTATTTGCTTATTACATACTCCATGCAAGAAGAAAGAAAACACTGGTCATACATGAATTAGAAACTCTAACCGGAAGCAGGCTCAAATCTTGCAAACGGTGCGAGATATTCAGAAAAATAATCGAAAAAAGTCTTACCTTTATGATACTCCTTGGCTTTTTTTTTAAATCAATACGTCTTTCACTTGTGTCTGTAAAGGGACATGTACAGACGTTGTAAGGAATGAGAAGGAGATTTATGCTCATATGCGAATGAGGCGCTGGGTAGAGAGCGCAGGTTCAGCTAGTTATATATTAAAAAACTATTACTGAACGAAAAAAGAAAAGAAAAGAAACAAAAAACTATATATAAGGATTCGAAGGAGTCTTTTCTCATATATGAAAATTTTGAATGAATCATACGAGTCCTGTCTCGTAGTTAATGACGAACGTTAATATCTTACTAAATATTAAAGTATACTTTTGTGGTGTCCAAAACATTCCACTTTACTTATTTTTTCATACGCACACATGATATTAGGTTACTGATCGTAACCGACACATAGTCCATTTATAGATATACTTATTTATATATTTCTCTCACTTTTGGGTTACAAGAAAAGGTTTTGTCTGTACTCTTATGGCGACTATTTTCCTTCTTTGACCATTTTTCTTGATTTATTAGTTTCTCGATCAGGGTTGAATCATTATCGCCTTATGAACTAAGCACATATATTAGTAAATTCGCACAACTCGAGAAAGAAAAAACTAGTAAACGAGAATTTTTCAAGTTCAGAAAGATCTTTGTCGGTGAGAGCACCCTTAAAGGTGGAAAGACTGGTTGAATTTTAGGATTTGCACAGGAGGGATGGAATCAAATGTAATTTCTACAGTAGGATTTCAGTTCACTGGTCTAAGGATAGATTTGGTAATAAATTAGGGTTACATTGACCTGCCCTAAACCCATGCTACATGCGGTTAGTGTAGTATAAATAATGTTAGCAATTACATATGTTATTAGGAAATATTACACAAATTAAAAAGGAATATACAAAATGCAGCAGTATTTTTAACATTTACACTTCATATTTATCGGATATTCCACGACCGTGGCAACCAAGAACCGTTCGGAATAAGGTACCAAGACCCTTTACTTTTATATTCATGTACTCAATTCAATATTATACATTTTACTTCAATAATATATTTGCATTCAATATATATATATATATATATATATATATATATATATATATATATATATATATATATATATATATATATATATATTCATATCTCGACATACACATATATTCATTAATTCTTCAATTCTTCAAACTAATAACCCCGACAAATCGAATTCTCACGGTCGCAACACTTTACATGCGATATACTATATATATAGTAAATTTATTTCCCGCGCATAAAGATAAAGTTCATATTTTCAAGTATTCTGTTTAAAACAGTGGACATTCAATGTACGACGCAGACACGTAAACACAAAGAATATAGATATAAACGTAACTAAAGGTACTGACAACACTTTCGGGCCCAGATAACTACAACAACATATACATTCAGAGTTACCAGTGGAAACAAATGTGGGAATAGCTAACAACTTGTCGAAGATAGAAGGAAAAACAAGAAAAATTTAATCATAGATTGGACCATCGCTCGCTCCTGCAATCCGTCAATATGGCGGAAAACGTTTACTTTATACCTCACACCAATGAATACCTCT
This sequence comes from Thermobia domestica, assembly GCF_964235325.1. Lineage (NCBI taxonomy): Eukaryota > Metazoa > Arthropoda > Insecta > Zygentoma > Lepismatidae > Thermobia > Thermobia domestica. Next base: position 247,120,678 of record NC_137462.1, read on the forward strand.
ATGAATCGTGTCTTGCGACGTCTCAGCTGGTAATTTTGGTTCAAAGCTATATATTAAGAAGTCGATATTTGTAAAGTTCAAAACTCGGGGGGAAAGTTAAAATTTAAAAAAACTTGAAGACGAGAATAGAGGAATAGATAAGGAAGAGAGAGAGAAAGGGCGGCGCCAAAGGAATAAGCTAGAATACTACAACTACAAAGATAAGTGGTCGAATTTCCACATACAACATTCCACAGCCAAATATATATGCCGAAAAAAGTGGCCTACTCAAATGCGTGGCCTACTGGGGAAGCCTTGTAGCCAAGGAGCAAGTCTGTGTCTTGTAAATAAGAACTTCACAAGTTATTGCTTGTGAAATTATTATTTAGTAACCGTAATCCGGCCCAGACCAACAAGGGAAAGGAAAAACCGGGAAAGGGCAAGGTGTCATTGCCCAGAATATTGAAATTTCTAAAACACTTTTTTAAAAAATATCCGGCCCTTTAGAAACTAAGAAGAATTTTGAGGAACGTATGGGAAACTAGACTAAACTTAATGAAAAAGAAGTCTTAATTGGGGATTTTCCAAAATAAAAATAGTAAATTAATTAAATTTTGTACTGATGAGTTAATAGAGCCAAAACATCACAAGCCGCTACCAGTACGCAAGGGTGCGAACCTTGAGGTATCAACTAATTTCAAACCTCAGTCTTCTAGAAGTAGAAGAAATAAAAATTTATAGACATTGGGGATTTTCTGACGCCCTGGCACGGAACTACTAGAGTTTACTGTAATTGATTTACTAGATTATTTGATCCTATCCACTCTGTCACCCCTACGAACAATGGTAACTTAGCCAGAATGGATGACGTGGGAAAAAAATTAAAGTTGCCGGATATTGTCATTAATGCAAACCAAACGCATGTATTTCGACGGCACCAGTTCTTCAAACTGCTATTATGTTCCGTGATTGATTGGAAAATATATCGAATTGTTTGTTATATGATGCTATCCACCCTATCAGACTATATTCTCAATAAATAGGTACTATTACTATTGAACACCAAACTACGAAGTGCTAATATAGTCTGTTAATTACACAACACATACATCCTCGTGCGAAGTTCTAGTGTAGGGGTTAGTACTCGAAATATTCATTATTATATATAAACATTCAATAATTTAACGCGTGGCAACAAATACATTAAGTACATACATCCAGGGATGTTCTATTACACTGGTCGGCAAAATGAAACTTTTTCGCTCCCACGAACGAAAATAGGTGATTCCTATAGATTTCGATCTCCTGAGTTTGAATCCGTAACCCGTTTTTCTCCAGAATGTACCAGTTTTCAGGGAGGAAGGGGGTTTCAAAATCCGCCCAAAGATGCTTTTCTCCACCCATAATAATTTGCATGTTATAATTTAAAAATGGGGAATAATTTAGTTTCCGGGGGTGAGGTATAATCAGCAACGAAACATATACAATCTATATATCAATCGATTCACCTTGACAAAACAAATCGATCGGTACCAAATTTAACTACTTCCGGTTAACCACTTCCGGTTTACTGAGCCCAATTTAGTTTCCGGTGGTGGGGTATAATCAGCAACGAAACATATACAATCTATATATCAATCGATTCAGCTTGACAAAACAAATCAATCGGTACCAAATTTAACAACTTCCGGTTAACCACTTCCGGTTTACTAAGCCCAATTTAGTTTCCGGGTGTGGGGTATAATCTGCAACGAAACATATACAATCTATATATCAATCGATTCAGCTTGACAAAACAAATCAATCGGAACCAAATTTAACTACTTCCGGTAAGCACTTCCGGTTTACTGAGCCCAATTTAGTTTCCGGGGGTGGGGTATAATCAGTAACGAAACATATACAATCTATATATCAATCGATTCAGCTTGACAAAACAAATCGATCGGTACCAAATTTCACTACTTCCGGTTAACCACTTCCGGTTTACTGAGCCCAATTTAGTTTCCGGTGGTGGGGTATAATCAGCAAGGAAACATATACAATCTATATATCAATCGATTCAGCTTGACAAAACAAATCAATCGGTACCAAATTTAACTACTTCCGGTCAACCACTTCCGGTTTACTGAGCCCAATTTAATTCCGGGGGTGGGGTATAATCAGCAACGAAACATATACAATCTAAATATCAATCGATTCAGCTTGACAAAACAAATCGATCGATACCAAATTTAACTACTTCCGGTTAAGCACTTCCGGTTTACTGAGCCCAATTTAGTTTCCGGGGGTGGGGTATAATCAGCAACGAAACATATACAATCTATATATCAATCGATTTAGCTTGACAAAACAAATCGATCGATACCAAATTTAACTACTTCCGGTTAAGCACTTCCGGTTTACTGAGCCCAATTTAGTTTCCGGGGGTGGGGTATAATCAGCAACAAACATATACAATCTATATATCAATCGATTCAGCTTGAAAAAACAAATCGATCGATACCAAATTTAAATACTCTCGGTTAACCACTTCCGGTTTATTGAGCCTAATTTATTTTCCGGGAGTGGGGTATAATCAGCAAGGAAACATATACAATCTAAATACCAATCGATTCAGCTTGACAAAACAAACCATTCGGTACCAAATTTAACTACTTCCGGTTTACTGAGCCCAATTTAGTTTCCGAAGGTGGGGTATAATCAGCAACGAAACATATACAATCTAAATATCAATCGATTCAGCTTGACAAAACAAATCAATCGGTACCAAACTTAACTACTTCCGGTTAACCACTTCCGGTTTACTGAGCCCAATTTATTTCCGAAGGTGAGGTATAATCAGCAACGAAACATATACAAACTAAATATCAATCGATTCAGCTTGACAAAACAAATCAATCGGTACAAAACTTAACTACTTCCGGTTAACCAGTTAGGGTTTACTAAGCCCAATTTAGTTTCCGGGGGTGGGGTATAATCAGCAACGAAACATATACAATCTAAATATCAATCGATTCAGCTTGACAAAACAAATAAATCGGTACCAAATTTAACTACTTCCGGTTAACCACTTCCGGTTTACTGAGCCCAATTTAGTTTCCGGGGGTGGGGTATAATCAGCAAAGAAACATATACAATTTATATCTCAATCGATTCAGCTTGACAAAACAAATCGATCGGTACCAAATTTAACTACTTCCGGTTAACCACTTCCGGTTTACTGAGCCTAATTTAGTTTCCGGGAGTGGCGTATAATCAGCAAGGAAACATATACAATCTAAATATCAATCGATTCAGCTTGACAAAACAAATCAATCGGTACCAAATTTGACAACTTCCGGTTAACCACTTCCGGTTTACTGAGCCCAATTTAATTCCGGGGGTGGGGTATAATCAGCAACGAAACATATACAATCTAAATATCAATCGATTCAGCTTGACAAAACAAATCGATCGGTACCAAATTTCACTACTTCCGGTTAACCACTTCCGGTTTACTGAGCCCAATTTAGTTTCCGGTGGTGGGGTATAATCAGCAAGGAAACATATACAATCTATATATCAATCGATTCAGCTTGACAAAACAAATCAATCGGTACCAAATTTAACTACTTCCGGTCAACCACTTCCGGTTTACTGAGCCCAATTTAATTCCGGGGGTGGGGTATAATCAGCAACGAAACATATACAATCTAAATATCAATCGATTCAGCTTGACAAAACAAATCGATCGATACCAAATTTAACTACTTCCGGTTAAGCACTTCCGGTTTACTGAGCCCAATTTAGTTTCCGGGGGTGGGGTATAATCAGCAACAAACATATACAATCTATATATCAATCGATTTAGCTTGACAAAACAAATCGAATCGATACCAAATTTAACTACTTCCGGTTAAGCACTTCCGGTTTACTGAGCCCAATTTAGTTTCCGGGGGTGGGGTATAATCAGCAACAAACATATACAATCTATATATCAATCGATTCAGCTTGACAAAACAAAACGATCGATACCAAATTTAAATACTCTCGGTTAACCACTTCCGGTTTATTGAGCCTAATTTATTTTCCGGGAGTGGGGTATAATCAGCAAGGAAACATATACAATCTAAATACCAATCGATTCAGCTTGACAAAACAAACCATTCGGTACCAAATTTAACTACTTCCGGTTTACTGAGCCCAATTTAGTTTCCGAAGGTGGGGTATAATCAGCAACGAAACATATACAATCTAAATATCAATCGATTCAGCTTGACAAAACAAATCAATCGGTACCAAACTTAACTACTTCCGGTTAACCACTTCCGGTTTACTGAGCCCAATTTATTTCCGAAGGTGAGGTATAATCAGCAACGAAACATATACAAACTAAATATCAATCGATTCAGCTTGACAAAACAAATCAATCGGTACAAAACTTAACTACTTCCGGTTAACCAGTTCCGGTTTACTAAGCCCAATTTAGTTTCCGGGGGTGGGGTATAATCAGCAACGAAACATATACAATCTAAATATCAATCGATTCAGCTTGACAAAACAAATAAATCGGTACCAAATTTAACTACTTCCGGTTAACCACTTCCGGTTTACTGAGCCCAATTTAGTTTCCGGGGGTGGGGTATAATCAGCAAAGAAACATATACAATTTATATCTCAATCGATTCAGCTTGACAAAACAAATCAATCGGTACCAAATTTAACAACTTCCGGTTAACCACTTCCGGTTTACTGAGCCCAATTTAGTTTCCGGGTGTGGGGTATAATCTGCAACGAAACATATACAATCTATATATCAATCGATTCAGCTTGACAAAACAAATCGATCGGTACCAAATTTAACTACTTCCGGTTAACCACTTCCGGTTTACTGAGCCCAATTTAGTTTCCGGTGGTGGGGTATAATCAGCAACGAAACATATACAATCTATATATCAATCGATTCAGCTTGACAAAACAAATCAATCGGTACCAAATTTAACAACTTCCGGTTAACCACTTCCGGTTTACTGAGCCCAATTTAGTTTCCGAAGGTGGGGTATAATCAGCAACGAAACATATACAATCTAAATATCAATCGATTCAGCTTGACAAAACAAATCAATCGGTACCAAACTTAACTACTTCCGGTTAACCACTTCCGGTTTACTGAGCCCAATTTATTTCCGAAGGTGAGGTATAATCAGCAACGAAACATATACAAACTAAATATCAATCGATTCAGCTTGACAAAACAAATCAATCGGTACAAAACTTAACTACTTCCGGTTAACCAGTTCCGGTTTACTAAGCCCAATTTAGTTTCCGGGGGTGGGGTATAATCAGCAACGAAACATATACAATCTAAATATCAATCGATTCAGCTTGACAAAACAAATAAATCGGTACCAAATTTAACTACTTCCGGTTAACCACTTCCGTTTTACTGAGCCCAATTTAGTTTCCGGGGGTGGGGTATAATCAGCAAAGAAACATATACAATTTATATCTCAATCGATTCAGCTTGACAAAACAAATAAATCGGTACCAAATTTAACTACTTCCGGTTAACCACTTCCGGTTTACTGAGCCCAATTTAATTTCCGGGTGTGGGGTATAATCTGCAACGAAACATATACAATCTATATATCAATCGATTCAGCTTGACAAAACAAATCGATCGGTACCAAATTTAACTACTTCCGGTTAACCACTTCCGGTTTACTGAGCCCAATTTAGTTTCCGGGTGTGGGGTATAATCTGCAACGAAACATATACAATCTAAATATCAATCGATTCAGCTTGACAAAACAAATCGATCGATACCAAATTTAACTACTTCCGGTTAAGCACTTCCGGTTTACTGAGCCCAATTTAGTTTCCGGGGGTGGGGTATAATCAGCAACAAACATATACAATCTATATATCAATCGATTTAGCTTGACAAAACAAATCGATCGATACCAAATTTAACTACTTCCAGTTAAGCACTTCCGGTTTACTGAGCCCAATTTAGTTTCCGGGGGTGGGGTATAATCAGCAACAAACATATACAATCTATATATCAATCGATTCAGCTTGACAAAACAAATCGATAGATACCAAATTTAAATACTCTTGGTTAACCACTTCAGGTTTATTGAGCCTAATTTATTTTCCGGGAGTGGGGTATAATCAGCAAGGAAACATATACAATCTAAATACCAATCGATTCAGCTTGACAAAACAAACCATTCGGTACCAAACTTAACTACTTCCGGTTTACTGAGCCCAATTTAGTTTCCGAAGGTGGGGTATAATCAGCAACGAAACATATACAATCTAAATATCAATCGATTCAGCTTGACAAAACAAATCAATCGGTACCAAACTTAACTACTTCCGGTTAACCACTTCCGGTTTACTGAGCCCAATTTATTTCCGAAGGTGAGGTATAATCAGCAACGAAACATATACAAACTAAATATCAATCGATTCAGCTTGACAAAACAAATCAATCGGTACCAAACTTAACTACTTCCGGTTAACCACTTCCGGTTTACTGAGCCCAATTTAGTTTCCGGGGGTGGGGTATAATCAGCAACAAACATATACAATCTATATATCAATCGATTCAGCTTGACAAAACAAATCGATAGATACCAAATTTAAATACTCTTGGTTAAGCACTTCCGGTTTACTGAGCCCAATTTAGTTTCCGGGGGTGGGGTATAATCAGCAACGAAACATATATAATCTAAATATCAATCGATTCAGCTTGACAAAACAAATCAATCGGTACCAAATTTAACTATTTCCGGTTAACCACTTCTGGTTTATTGAGCCTAATTTAGTTTCCGGGAGTGGGGTATAATCAGCAAGGAAACATATACAATCTAAATATCAATCGATTCAGCTTGACAAAACAAATCAATCGGTACCAAATTTAACTACTTCCGGTTAACCACTTTCGGTTTACTGTGCCCAATTTAGTTTCCGGGGGTGGGGATAATCAGCAACGAAACATATACAATATCTATATCAATCGATTCAGCTTGACAAAACAAATCAATCGGTACCAAACTTAACTACTTCCGGTTAACCAGTTCCGGTTTACTAAGCCCAATTTAGTTTCCGGGGGTGGGGTATAATCAGCAACGAAACATATACAATCTAAATATCAAGCGATTCAGCTTGACAAAACAGATCAATCGGTACCAAATTTAACTACTTCCGGTTAACCACTTCCGGTTTACTGAGCCCAATTTAGTTTCCGGGGGTTGGGTATAATCAGCAACGAAACATATACAATCTATATATGAATCGATTCAGCTTGACAAAAACAATCGATCGGTACCAAATTTAACTACTTCCGTTTAAGCACTTCCGGTTTATTGAGCCTAATTTAGTTTCCGGGAGTGGGGTATAATCAGCAAGGAAACATATACAATCTAAATATCAATCGATTCAGCTTGACAAAACAAATCAATCGGTATCAAATTTAACTACTTCCGGTTAACCAGTTCCGGTTTACTGAGCCCAATTTAGTTTCCGAAAGTGAGGTATAATCAGCAACGAAACATATACAATCTAAATATCAATCGATTCAGCTTGACAAAACAAATCAATCGGTACCAAACTTAACTACTTCCGGTTAACCAGTTCCGGTTTACTAGGCCCAATTTAGTTTCCGGGAGTGGGGTATAATCAGCATCGAAACATATACAATATATATATCAATCGATTGAGCTTGACAAAACAAATCAATCGGTACCAAATTTAACTACTTCGGGTTAAACACTTCCGGTTTACTGAGCCCAATTTAGTTTCCGGGGGTGGGGTATAATCAGCAGCGAAACATATACAATATATATATCAATCGATTCAGCTTGACAAAACAAACCAATTGGTACCAAACTTAACTACTTCCGGTTTACTGATCCCAATTTAGTTTCCGAAGGTGGTGTATAATCAACAACGAAACATATACAATCTAAATATCAATCGATTCAGCTTGACAAAACAAATCAGTTGGTACCAAACTTAACTACTTCCGGTTAACCAGTTCCGGTTTACTGAGCCCAATTTAGTTTCCGAAGGTGCGGTATAATCAGGAACGAAACATATACAATCTAAATATCAATCGATTCAGCTTGACAAAACAAATCAATCGGTACCAAATTTAACTACTTCCGGTTAAGTACTTCCGGTTTACTGAGCCTAATTTATTTTCCGGGAGTGGGGTATAATCAGCAAGGAAACATATACAATATATATATCAATCGATTCAGCTTGACAAAACAAACCAATCGGTACCAAATTTAACTACTTCCGGTTTACTGATCCCAATTTAGTTTCCGAAGGTGGGGTATAATCAGCAACGAAACATATACAATCTAAATATCAATCGATTCAGCTTAACAAAACAAATCAATCGGTACCAAACTTAACTACTTCACGTTAACCAGTTCCGGTTTACTAAGACCAATTTAGTTTCCGAAGGTGAGGTATAATCAGCAACGAAACATATACAATCTAAATATCAATCGATTGAGCTTAACAAAACAAATCAATCGGTACCAAACTTAACTACTTCCGGTTAACCAGTTCCAGTTTACTAAGCCCAATTTAGTTTCCGGGGGTGGGGTATAATCAGCAACGAAACATATATAATCTAAAAATCAATCGATTCAGCTTGACAAAACAAATCAATCGGTACCAAATTTAACTACTTCCGCTTAACCACTTCCGGTTTATTGAGCCTAATTTAGTTTCCGGGAGTGGGGTATAATCAGCAAGGAAACATATACAATCTAAATATCAATCGATTCAGCTTGACAAAAAAAACAATCGGTACCAAATTTAACTACTTCCGGTTTACTGAGCCCAATTTAGTTTCCGAAGGTGGGGTATAATCACCAACGAAACATATACCATTTAAATATCAATCGATTCAGCTTGACAAAACAAATCAATCGGTCCCAAATTTAACTACTTCCGGTTAACCACTTCCGGTTTACTGAGCCCAATTTAGTTTCCGGGGGTGGGGTATAATCAGCAACGAAACATATACAATCTATATATCAATCGATCCAGCTTGACAAAAGAAATCAATCGGTACCAAATTTAACTACTTCCGGTCAACCACTTCCGGTTTACTGAGCCCAATTTAGTTTCCGGGGGTGGGGTATAATCAGCAACAAACATATACAATCTATATATCAATCGATTCAGCTTGACAAAACAAACCATTCGATACCAAATTTAACTACTTCCGGTTTACTGAGCCTAATTTAGTTTCCGGGAGTGGCGTATAATCAGCAAGGAAACATATACAATCTAAATATCAATCGATTCAGCTTGACAAAACAAATGGATCGATACCAAATTTAACTACTTCCGGTTAAGTACTTCCGGTATACTGAGCCTAATTTATTTTCCGGGAGTGGGGTATAATCAGCAAGGAAACATATACAATATATATATCAATCGATTCAGCTTGACAAAACAAACCAATTGGTACCAAATTTAACTACTTCCGGTTTACTGATCCCAATTTAGTTTCCGAAGGTGGTGTATAATCAACAACGAAACATATACAATCTAAATATCAATCGATTCAGCTTGACAAAACTAATCAATTGGTACCAAACTTAAGTACTTCTGGTTAACCAGTTCCGGTTTACTGAGCCCAATTTAGTTTCCGAAGGTGAGGTATAATCAGCAACGAAACATATACAATCTAAATATCAATCGATTCAGCTTAACAAAACAAATCAATCGGTACCAAACTTAACTACTTCCGGTTAACCAGTTCCGGTTTACTAAGCCCAATTTAGTTTCCGGGGGTGGGGTATAATCAGCAACGAAACATATACAATCTAAATATCAATCGATTCAGCTTGACAAAACAAATCAATCGGTACCAAATTTAACTACTTCCGGTTAAGTACTTCCGGTTTACTGAGCCTAATTTATTTTCCGGGAGTGGGGTATAATCAGCAAGGAAACATATACAATATATATATCAATCAATTCAGCTTGACAAAACAAACCAATCGGTACCAAATTTAACTACTTCCGGTTTACTGATCTTAATTTAGTTTCCGAAGGTGGAGTATAATCAGCAACGAAACATATACAATCTAAATATCAATCGATTCAGCTTAACAAAACAAATCAATCGGTACCAAACTTAACTACTTCCGGTTAACCAGTTCCGGTTTACTAAGACCAATTTAGTTTCCGAAGGTGAGGTATAATCAGCAACGAAACATATACAATCTAAATATCAATCGATTCAGCTTAACAAAACAAATCAATCGGTACCAAACTTAACTACTTCCGGTTAACCAGTTCCGGTTTACTAAGCCCAATTTAGTTTCCGGGGGTGGGGTATAATCAGCAACGAAACATATATAATCTAAATATCAATCGATTCAGCTTGACAAAACAAATCAATCGGTACCAAATTTAACTATTTCCGGTTAACCACTTCTGGTTTATTGAGCCTAATTTAGTTTCCGGGAGTGGGGTATAATCAGCAAGGAAACATATACAATCTAAATATCAATCGATTCAGCTTGACAAAACAAATCAATCGGTACCAAATTTAACTACTTCCGGTTAACCACTTTCGGTTTACTGTGCCCAATTTAGTTTCCGGGGGTGGGGATAATCAGCAACGAAACATATACAATATCTATATCAATCGATTCAGCTTGACAAAACAAATCAATCGGTACCAAACTTAACTACTTCCGGTTAACCAGTTCCGGTTTACTAAGCCCAATTTAGTTTCCGGGGGTGGGGTATAATCAGCAACGAAACATATACAATCTAAATATCAAGCGATTCAGCTTGACAAAACAGATCAATCGGTACCAAATTTAACTACTTCCGGTTAACCACTTCCGGTTTACTGAGCCCAATTTAGTTTCCGGGGGTTGGGTATAATCAGCAACGAAACATATACAATCTATATATGAATCGATTCAGCTTGACAAAAACAATCGATCGGTACCAAATTTAACTACTTCCGTTTAAGCACTTCCGGTTTATTGAGCCTAATTTAGTTTCCGGGAGTGGGGTATAATCAGCAAGGAAACATATACAATCTAAATATCAATCGATTCAGCTTGACAAAACAAATCAATCGGTATCAAATTTAACTACTTCCGGTTAACCAGTTCCGGTTTACTGAGCCCAATTTAGTTTCCGAAAGTGAGGTATAATCAGCAACGAAACATATACAATCTAAATATCAATCGATTCAGCTTGACAAAACAAATCAATCGGTACCAAACTTAACTACTTCCGGTTAACCAGTTCCGGTTTACTAGGCCCAATTTAGTTTCCGGGAGTGGGGTATAATCAGCATCGAAACATATACAATATATATATCAATCGATTGAGCTTGACAAAACAAATCAATCGGTACCAAATTTAACTACTTCGGGTTAAACACTTCCGGTTTACTGAGCCCAATTTAGTTTCCGGGGGTGGGGTATAATCAGCAGCGAAACATATACAATCTAAATATCAATCGATTCAGCTTGACAAAACAAATCAGTCGGTACCAAATTTAACTACTTCCGGTCAACCACTTCCGGTTTACTGAGCCCATTTTAGTTTCCGGGGGTGGGGTATAATCAGCAACGAAATATATACAATATATATATATCAATCGATTCAGCTTGACAAAACAAATCGATCGATACCAAATATAAATACTTCCGGTTAACGACTTCCGGTTTATTGAGCCTAATTTAGTTTCCGGGGTGGGGTATAATCAGCAACGAAATATATACAATCTATATATTAATCGATTCAGCATGACAAAACAAATCGATCGATACCAAATTTAAATACTTCCGGTTAACCACTTCCGGTTTATTGAGCCTAATTTTGTTTCCGTGGATGGGGTATAATCAGCAACGAAACATATACAATCTAAATATCAATCGATTCAGCTTGACAAAACAAATCAATCGGTACCAAATTTAACTACTTCCGGTTAAGCACTTCCGGTTTACTGAGCCTAATTTACTTTCTGGGGGTGGGGTATAATCAGCAACAAACATATACAATCTATATATCAGTTGATTCAGCTTGACAAAAGAAATCGATCGGTACCAAATTTAACTACTTCCGGTTTACTGAGCCTAATTTAATTTCCTGGGGTGGGGTATAATCAGCAACGAAACATATACCATCTATATATCAATCGATTCAGCTTGACAAAGCAAATCAATCGATAGCAAATTTAATTACTTCCGTTTAACCACTTCCGGTTTACTGAGCCTAATTTAATTTCCGGGGGTGGGGTATAATCAGCAACGAAACATATACCATCTATATATCAATCGATTCAGCTTGACAAAGCAAATCAATCGATACCAAATTTAACTACTTCCGGTTAACCACTTCCGGTTTACTGAGCTCAATTTACTTCCCGGGAGTGGGATATAATCAGCAACGAAACATATGGAATCTAAATATCAATCGGTTCAGCTTGATAAAATAAGTCGATCGATATGAAATTTAACTACTTCTTGTTAACCACTTCCGGTTTACTGTGCCTAACTTACTTCCCCGCTGTGTGTACGAAACAGAATCTATCGATTCAACCGTACGAAACAGATAGAATGATATCGATTTTAACTACTTCCGGCTACCCCTATTTTCTCGCCCTTTTTTGGTTTCTTATTTATGTTACTTTTACTTTTTTAAAAAATCCTTTTAAATAAACATAAATCTGGCAAACAATTAACTAAGTCAAATGCCTTCAAAGAAACATTATTTGTGTGACAAAGATTCATCAATAATACGAGCACGTTCTTGGCAACGTCATTTAAAAATTATTTTAGGTATATTTGTTGTTTTATTGAAATTAGAAATTTGAACGAGCAGTGTTAATGGCCCACTCAATTTTATTTTGTAAATAATCTTTGTTTTGAAATAAACTAATGTTTATGTTTTTTAATGTTTTTTTTCTCTTGAAGACAATCAATAAGAAAGAAAAAATGCTTGCGTTTTGAATCGAAATCTAAAAGTAGAAAAAGCAGTGTGAAGACCAGAGGAAGTTTACCACCAAATGTATCCTCAAATATATCTTTTTGTATTTCGAAAAGTGACTTTTTTTTGCCCTTCAAACAATCAACAACAAACGAGAAGTAAACCACCTTCATCAACTTTCTTTCGTAAATATATACTTATGTTTCTCGAAGCAAATTACTTTTTTTCAAAAAAATCAACTAGGTACCCATATTAAACGATTGATTTTAAACTTGATGAGAAGGCCACCATCTAAATTTATTTTGTAAATCTCTCTATTTCTGAAAGAAAAAGAAAAAAAGATTTTCTCTTCAAAATAACCAATAACAAACAGTTAGCTTCTGTTTTGATTCGAAATTTGAAAGTGAGACCAATGTGAAGTTTCATCACCCGTTTCTTTTATAAACACTTTTTATGTGTTTCGAAAATAACTATTTTTCTTCAAAATAATCAAGAATCGCATATCAAACGATTGATTTTAGTTTTCAATCGAAATTTAGTAGTAGGGGGATCTGGATAAATTTGGCCACATCTTTTTCATCTAAATATATCTTTTTCATTTTCGAAACAAGCCATTTTTCTTGAAACGAAAAGCAAATGATTGGCTTTACTTTAAAACCAAAATTTGAAATTGTAGGGGAGGACAGTGTGAAGTTGTCAGTGTCCTCCCAACCTTATTGGATAAATATCTCATTACTTTTTTGAAACAAACGAGTTTTACTTTAAAACAATCAATAACAAACCACTGATTTTGGTTTCGAATCGAAATTTGATAGTGGGGGCCAACTTCACACAGGTGACCGTAGTGATCTCAGGTGTAACAATCTAACCAAAGAAAAAACATAGAAATTCTTGCTGTTCTCTGTTCATGTAATTGCTTTTTCATTTAGTTTCTGTTTTGTTCTTTTTAAAAAAAGGCCTGCTCACTCACTAACTAACTATGTGGCCTATCGATGCTGGAGGTTCAGTCCTGCGTTCATAAAAACTCTTCATTCACTTCTGTCCTTAGACAACAGGATCCACTTTCTACTTTATATTCCTATTTCTGCTAGAACCATCTGAATATTGTACTCCCATATGCCCCTTGGTCTTCCTCCAATTGGATTTCCAGTTAAAACTTTGAAAGCGATCCTACTTACTAGGGATGATACCATACCGGGACCAAGTACCAGGGGAAAACCTTTATATCGTCTGAAAGTTCTTGCCATGAGAAGTACGAAACCGTTTTCAAATCACGAGCAAACCCGGAAACTGACCTTATATGGGGCCAGTTTGTTGGTGTTTGTGACCCTATATATGGTATATTCTACAGAAATAAAAATGAATATTACAATGCATCACACGTAAGCCCCTGAGCGCATCATATTCCTGTTTGGCTCTCTGCTGGAACGTGACTCGGGTAAGGGTTTGATAATATCTCTTTGCACCCAAACGTACCCATTTCGTCAGTGTTGCCAACGAATTGTAAATACAACGTGGCAAATGGTTTCTTTACCATTGATGTACATCCATGAAAACGCGGCATAAACATCATTCGTCACTAGATAAAATATACTTCGGACATATTCCTCTTTCAAGGACTCCAATTTATCAGTGTTGCCAACTAAGTATAAAAATAGAAAATTGTGAAAGTTTCTGTACGATGAGACGTTTATGCACCAAGCTTTGCAGAAACATCACACGAACTATAGCAAAAAGATGTTGAGTGTGTCCGTCTCCCAAAAATTCTAGGTTGTCAGTGTTGCCAACAAGTATAAACATCTCAATGTTGAAAATAGCGTGACTGCCATTGAAATAATATATCAGAAATGTGACAGAAGCAGCATTGGACAATTGAAAACAGTGTATGTCCCTGTCTCCCAAGCACCCCAGTGTGGCAGTGTTGCCAACCAATGCGAATATCCAAGATTTTCTTATGAAGTCTACCGCATTGGCAAACATGGCCACATGGTGCTTGTGGGTTCACTAACATACTACAAACCTAGTATGGGCCACAGTCTAATTATATCCGCCACACTGAGGTGCTTGGGAGATGGGAACACTCACACTATCTTTTCCATTGTTCAATGCTGTTTCTATCACTTTTGTCATATATTCGTTCAATGACATTCACGCCATTTTCAACATTGTGATGTTTACACTTGTTGGCAACACTGACAAAATTGTTGAGAGACGGACACACTCAACATCTTTTTGCTATAGTTAGTGTGATGTTTCTGCAAAGCTTGGTGTATAAACGTCTCATCGTACGGAAAGTGTTATACAATTTCTTATTTTTATACTTGGTTGGCAACACTGTTAAACTGGGGTCGGAATTGGAAGCAACACTGTTGGAAGAGGAATATGTCCGAAGTATATTTTATCTAGTGACGAATGATGTTTATGCCGCGTTTTCATGGATATACATCGAGTGGTACAGAAACTATCTGTCACGTTGTATTTACAATTCGTTGGCAACACTGATGAAATGGGTACGTTTGGGTGTAAAGTGATATTATCAAACCCTTACCCGAGTCACATTCTAGCAGTGAGCGAAACAGGAACATGATGGGCTTAGGGGCTTACGTGTGATGCATCGTAATATTCATTTTTATTTCTGTTGAATATACTATACATAGGGTCACAAACAGCAAAAAACTAGCCCCATATAGGGTCAGTTTCCGGGTTTGCCCGTGATTTGAAAACGGTTTCGTACTTCTCATGGCAAGAACTTTCAGACGATATAAAGGTTTCCCCAGGTACTTGGTCCCGGTATGGAATCATCCTTAGTTAGTTCCATTCTGGCTACCTGACCTGCCCACCTGAGCTACCTAGATTCCATAACCTTAACAATGTTTGGTAAACAATGTAAATTATGCAGTTCTCCGTTATGAAGTTTCCGCCGTTTCCCATTCCTGTCGTTCTTGGGTCCGAATATTCACCTAGGGATTTTATTCTCAAATACTCTCAGTCTGCGTTCTTCTCTCAGAGTAAGTGATCAGTTTCGAAAACACGGCACAACAGGCATGATTATCGTTTTGTAGATTTTTTAAGCTTCAAATTCTAGGACAGAATGCTCGAAGATATAAAAAAAAGATTTTGAAGTGAGTAATAACACGAAATCCCTGCTTTCAGTCGAGGTATTATTTCTTCGTAGATATGGTTTTGGTCTGTTAATATTGATCCTAGATATTTGAAAGTATCCATTTTGTCGAAAGAACTCTTTGATTTTTGACATTTCCATAATTTGCAGTATTACGATCTCGGCGGATTTCCATGTATCTTTTTTTCACTGCATTTACTTCTAAACTCACGTCCCTGCAAGCGTTTAACAAAATTACCTGTGCGTTTCTTTCTACTGTTCTTCAATCATCACCTTCCAGATTTACATAATCGTCATATGCCGTAATCTGATTAATACATTCAGTTCTAGACCCCTGATTGCTCTCTTTGAGTTTCCATATAGTAGCATATTGCAAAACGAAGTCAAATAATTATGACAACACATCTCATTGTTTTAGGCTATTTTTAGCGTGGAAGCTCGTGGGAAAGTATTTTCCATCGGAAACTTTGCTTTTGAATTCATTTAAACATATTTTTAACTTTTTTAGTGGGCCAAATTCATTAAGAACATTGTAGGCTATTTCCCTTCTAACCGAGTCGTAGGACTTTCTAAAATCAGTAAATGATTGATGAACTGGATTATAGTAATTAGTCCAGGAACTTTAGTCAAAAAATGGACGTTTCTTCGGAAAAATTAGAAGCCAAGTTTTTTCTTCACAAAAACGTTCATTAGCTCATTCTAAATGACATATCAAAAGTCCCCGACTTTCTGCTGTACGCTTCCCCTTTTTTCGGAGGGTGGAAGTGGGGGAGGAAAACGCAATTTAAAATACAATCAAATTCAGCTTATTTGCATGTTAACCTAAATATTCCGAATAAAAAAACAAACTTTACCGGGAACGCTTAGCAGATTTGCTCGTAAATGTTTCACAGGAAGTCCCAAAGAATATCGGGTCGGGTTTCGGAAATATGATGTCATCAAAATGGCCGACACCAGAATTTGTAGTGTTTTGTGGGGATGGTTATAACTTTCCGCAGAATAGTGATAAAACCGTCGTTTTTGTTTCAGATTGAAGATAATTAATTACCAAATGTACGGAATGAAATGTGCTGTCTGCGCTGTTAATTTCTTTCGAGATACAACAACAAAAATATAGTTTTTGAGTACCTGATTTTAAGTGTAAATGCAAATAACTCAGTAATCATAAAACATTTCAAAATATATCTTCAAATAAAGGTTGTAGAACATTATAAAGCCTTTTAAACGGTACCTGTACCTGCATTTTTTTTTTTTTTGTAACTAAAACCAACTAAAACAGAGAGGTCCAACTGCACAATTATGGGACCAGTATTTAGATATGGTGTTAATCCTCAAAGAGTTTATTAGGGCAGAGAGGATGGGTGACTGGAAGGCGTATTTGTCTGCAGTGAAGAGGATGATTTTGTATTTCCACGCCGCAGGACATTTTTTGTACGCTAAAAGTGCCAACTTATTTGTACAAGACATGGTAAAGTTGGAGAACATAATGGATGGAGACATCTATAGAAAATTTACTGCAGACTTTTTCACTGTTAAGCGATCAGACATTTTTTAGTGGAACTCCAAAAGATATGGTAATAGAACAGTCACTCATGAAGTCTTCAAAGATACGAGGAGGCTTTGTGCATGAAAGAAGTACAAAAGAGAATGTTTTAACTAAGTTTGTTGTTGGTTTGTTAAGTGCGAGCAACATTTCTGAAGGACTAGAAAACTTTTGTGGGATTTCGTTTGCAAGTGAAGAACAGCATGTAGATGCACAAGAATCTCGAATCAAACGGGACCAAGATGATGATAGGAAAGTATCAGAGTGATTCAGTGCCCACAACTCTTTCTCAAATGTACAAGTGATCATGTCTATAGCAACAGGAGTTACAGGTAATGTGGAGAAGATAAACTGCTACGATTCACTGAACATTGGAACAGCCATGATGGAAAGAAAAGTTGGTGACAATTTTCATCACATAAAATATTATCGTACTGATAGGGTTCTTTCTCTTCAAACAGTGAACAGTCACCTTACGGTACATGATGTTACTGTGCCTGTGGATCTACTGCTGTTGTTTCAACGATTCAGCGTAATCAAAAGATTAGATGATGACCTTCGAGCATGTTTAAATTTCGAACTGGCTCCTTACCCAATGGCTCTTTTTGATGCAACTGGAATGAGAAAAACGAAGAAATCATCCTTATTCAACATCTTCAACCCGACCAATGTTCATCCTGATCTCGGAAACGCAAACTACATCGTTGATGGTGGTTTCCTTCTTCATCGAGTGGTGTGGCGTCAAAACGATTCTTTCATGGATATTTGTGATACATATGTGGCATATGTGGAAAAACACTTTGGTCAAAACACTGTCATCGTATTTGATGGATATGGTAATCCTCAGAGAAATGTAAAAGGTATGGAGCAACTTCGACGGTGTTCAAAAGCAGCACCAACAACAATTATATTTGATGGAAATATGGTTGCGACTACGAGCCAAAAAAAACTTTCTCGCCAATTCAAACAACAAAAGTAGGTTGATTGGTTTGCTCACTGATAAATTCAAGGCTGCCAATATTGAGCAGAGAATGATGCTGATGTCCTCATTGTAGAAACCGCACTCACGATGTCAAAAATTAATTCTAATTCTACACTTATTGTTGGTGAGGATATTGATTTGTTAGTAATCATGACAGCTCGAACTCCGCCGAATTTAGAATTTTTTTTCTTGAAGCCAGGAAAAGGAAAGACAGAACCGAAGATTTACCCATCAAAGAGTTTAGAAGGTGTATGCAAAAATCACATTTTATTTCTACATGCTTTTTCAGGCTGTGATGGAACATCTGCCATTTTTCAGAAGGGGAAATCAACTTGTTTGAAATTATTACAAAAAACGTCAAGATTTAAAACATCTCGTAGACATTTTTAATCGAAGTAATGTTTCCTATGCAGAAATAACTGAAAATGGCATACAGTTTTTTTTGGGGGGGGGAGTATACGGTGCATCTGCAAATGACATTTCACTAAATGATTACCGTTATCATTATTTCACCAAATCAATGAAGAGAAATAAGTCTGTCGATTTAAAACCCCTACCACCGACTTTAGCTGCAGCACAACAACATTTGTTTCGGGTTTATGACCACGTACAAACATGGCTCGGAAACCAACTAAATCCTGAGGCGTGGGGTTGGGTTATGAAAGACAATTTGTTAGTACCAATTCGATCAACGCAGCCACCTGCTCCGCCGCCCCTTTTAAAAATGATTTTCTGTTCATGATTTAAAGGATGCGGCAATGTGTATGGATGTCGAAAGCTAGGTCTGTTCTGCTCTCTTGCTTGTGCAAATTGTCACGGACAATTCTGTTTGAATGTCACTCCAACGGAAGGAATCTCTGAATGTGAAATATTCATGAACGCCGAAGAAATAGAGGTAACAAGCCAGGTCGACCTGCTATAATTACAATTATTATTTATCAATCAGCAAAGGAACTCAATAAGTAAACATACTCTGAATTTTACATTTCTCATTCTACAAACGATAAGAATCTATCGCCCAACGTTGTAAATCCTCATTTTTGTATCTGTGTCTGGGGTGTGTGTGACTTACGGATTCTAATGCGATATTGAATCTTATATCCATTTTTTTTTAAAATTAAAAAAAAGGCTTATATTGTCTTTACAAGAGTAGGTCTATTAAAGAAAACAACATACCACCTTACATTTCAAAATACAAAAAAAAAAAAAAAAAAATGCAGGAACAGGTACCATTGGAGAGGCTTTATAATGCTCTACAATCATTGTTTGAAGAGATATTTTGAAGTATTTTATGATTACAGAGTTATTTGCATGTATACTTAAAACCAGGTACTCAAAAACTAGTTTTTTTTTGTTATTGTATCTCGAAATAAATTAACAATGTAGACAGCAAGTTTCATTCCGTACATTTGGTAATTAATTATCTTCAATCTGAAACAAAAACGACGGTTTTATCACTATTCTGCGGAAAGTTATAACCATTCCCCCAAAACACTACAAATTCTGGTGTCGGCCATTTTGGTGACGTCATATTTCCGAAACCCGACCCGATATTCTTTGGGACTTCCTGTGAAACATTTACGAGCAAATCTGCTAAGCGTTCCCGGTAAAGTTTGTTTTTTATTCGGAATATTTAGGTTAACATACAAATAAGCTGAATTTGATTGTATTTTAAAATGCGTTTTCCCTCCCCCCCTTCCACCCCCCGAAAAAAGGGGAAGCGTACAGCAGAAAGTCGGGGACTTTTGATATGTCATTCAGAATGAGCTAATGAACGTTTTTGTGAAGAAAAACCTTGGCTTCTAATTTTTCCGAAGAAAAATGCTAAAGTTCCTGGACTATAATCCCATTTCTTTTCGAGTATTTGTGAAATGGTAAATATCTGGTCGATAGTTAATCAATTTCGCCTAAATCCGCACTCATAAGCTCAAATAACTTCATCTGCTTATTCGATCAATCTTGCAAGCAGAATATTTAAGAGGATTTATAGGATGTTGACAGAAGAGAGATGCCTTGATAGTTATTACAGTCAGTTTTGTCAATTTTCGTACGGATTGGAACAATGATTGATTGTGGCCAGTGCCGGATTTACATATAAGCTAAACAAGTTATAGTTTAGGACCCCACTCGCTTGGGGGCCCAAAAAATTTAAAGAAAAAACTGATTGCAGTGAAATTTCCAAATACCAAGAAAAAGAAAATAACATAAAACGCACATACAACAACGCTTTTTTGTATTATTATGTACTAGGCTTTTATGAAGCAAGTAATAAGGCTCTATTTCTCAGCACCACTTGTAATGAGACCCTGATATCCATCCCCACTTATAATGGAGACCCTGTTTCCCAGCCCTGCTTGTAATGGGCCCTTGTTTCTATTTAGATACTCATTTGGTCCATAAATTAGAATAAAACATATACTCGTATTCAAGCCTAAAAACCGGCGATATTTTGTCGCTGAAGAAGAAAGCTTGACGTATAAAGGGCTCATTTTACTAGCTTAGTTCCCCATCAAACCTAAATCCGGCACTGATTGTGGCAATTCCACCTTGTTCCAGATAAGGAGATGAATGTGTAACCCTGGAATATCTGGTTCTACTATGTGACTTTCCCTTCCCCCGCAATCATTAGTGGCAATTGTTCCGTCGGCTTTCTTTAATACAAAAGCGCGAGGCTGACAGTCTTTGTTAAATTCGTAGATGATCTTATACCTGTGTCGAATGTTTTTGTCTATATTGCTTTAACTTCTGCACTGCTTCAAAATAAATATTTGCCTGTAAATTTTGCACCTTTTTTAAAAATAAAATAACGCACTTTTTGCACACTGTGCACCTAAAAAAATCCGGTCTCTAGTAATTATCCATACATTGCATGTTACGATGCTACGCTCGTAATTTAACATCTAGATAAAATATGTTAAATGTGTTCTCGCGATATATGCGCTGTGTTTCCGTTTTGATCGCTGATTTCTTGACAATTCTCCTCTTTAAAAATTTGAAGTATATCCCTTTCTCTTTGATATGTTTTATTTTGGCTACATTCCTGAGTTCTCTAGCAAGCTTGTTCTTCTTTAGCTTCGCTGTAGGTAAGTTATGGTTGATTTGGTGTCTGTTGTTTTCCATATAAAGATAGAAATGTGTTAGATTGGTATTTGATGACGATTTGTACAAATCATAGGCTGTTAGTCGTTTCGTCTGGCACGAATAATGGCTAACTGTCTTTGCGGAATTTCTGGCGTGTGCCTGACAAAATCTTAGATTTCTCTTCAGCTATCTGACTAAGGTCAATTTCGTACTCACTCAAGATAAACAATAAACACTTGACACTTGGAAGAAAAATATAGTTGATGGATTGGATTTAAGAGGTTAAAATATAACTAATTTTAATATATATGAGACAATTAGTTATATTGAAATAAATACCCTATATCGGTATTAAATTAGCATACGAGTATAATCAACGATCCAATTCTAATTCAAACATTTTATAGGTGAATTTATTTCCTACTTGCATATAGCTCAGAAACAACTTTATTATTTATTACTACGTTGAAATTAAAATTCTCCCTTGGCAATCTGTATTGTCAATACTGATGATAAATTAATCTTCAATAAACACGAAAGCTAATGTTACTAAGAATCCAAAGCAATTAGTTCTACTTGAATCATTTTCCTGTACAAAGGCATGTGTTGCTGGTCAAAAGTAAATTTAAAGTTTTTAATAATGCACTCGGCGTAAAGGAGCACAAACATCCCACAGTCATATCCATTTGTTTGTCTAGGAATGTTTCGAATACGTGAATTAATTATATAACTTGCCATATCAGTTGTATTTCCCAATTTTTCAACAATGAACTGTAAATAGTTTCTAACTGCAATGCAATATTTTCTGCCGAGTCCACCTAAAGAGTCGTAGTACGAAATTGTTCTTTCCTCATTGTCAACAACAACTAATGCCCAATGGTTTCTATTTACATTTACCGGAAAGAAGACAAAACGCCGTGAGAGAAGATCACGTTCTAGAGTGAAATTTGTCCATACTCTTTCGTAGTTGTTTGGTCCGTAAGTGCCAGTTATCATGTCGATCACAGGACAAGCTTCAGCATATGTATTATCATGCGTCTCATCCCGATAGGAAAGAATAGTTTCAATTACATTATCATTCAACCAACATTTGTCTTCTAACAACTTTAGGTCTCTGACAAAACATTGCGATCTATTACCATTGTATATTAAATACTCGTCATCTTTTGACGTATATTGACTTATTTTTCTCATGTCTTCTTTAGTTATTTCAGGAACTGGAAACGACCTTACACTTGAGATATCACTTTGATCACTTTCTTCAGTATCGCTTCCTACTGTAATATCTTCACTCACATCTTCTTCTTCGTCTACATCGGAATAAGGCCTTTCAAGGCTTAATCCCTTTCTTCCGAAACCAGCATACACTTTCACAATATCGTCCAGAAAAATTCGAAAGTTAGGACCATCATCTAACTTATTATCTACAAAAATTTGTCTTCGGTAAAGATATTCAGCTATGTAGTTGTCAACCATCTTGATGTTCTTAAATGCTTGCTGGGGAATGCTTTGCTTCAGATATCGCCACATACTCTCGCAAGTATTAGTAAATACTTCTTTTCTAACCCATTCGCCTTTCGAATGGTTAACGGTGTCATGTTTATATTCCTTTTCATACAAACGTTGACTAATTTTAGAATAGACTGTAGCTTTATCAGAGTAAATTGTTGACCTCGGAGCAATGTACTTTACAATCAAAGGATCTAAGGTTTCGGTTTTTCTGTTTCTGACCCTAATAATGAAAGCTCTACCTTTTTGCTTAGGATTCTTCCTACGCTGCACTCCACCGAAGAAACAAATCTTTTGTTTCTGACTTTTTGAAAGC
The DNA here is from genome assembly GCF_964235325.1 of Thermobia domestica. Lineage (NCBI taxonomy): Eukaryota > Metazoa > Arthropoda > Insecta > Zygentoma > Lepismatidae > Thermobia > Thermobia domestica. The sequence continues at coordinate 247,144,184 of NC_137462.1, forward strand.
CTACCTCGGTTTCCTCCTTTGTTTCTTTTTCGTCTACATATGAAAGTCTCATCGATTTCAACAACTTCTCCATCTCCACCTATAGGACCATGAACTTCATAACTATTAAAAATACAAGCACTGGCCACATCACGACAAAAGTTCAACCAATCACACATAGTCGAAGATGAAAGTCCGGTGTACTTAATGATCTCTGAGTTGGTGGATTTTACTACAAAACAAAACACAACTTTCAAAAACTGCAGAAAAGTAACATGTGATCCTTCAAATATAGTGTTCTTAAGTGGATTGAACTTACGCTTGCACAGTTTACAATGGTAACGGAAGCCAAGTAATTTCGCAGGCTCGGACCATTCTATCATGTGACTGCTTGTGTTGCAATTGGGACATTCAGGCACTGAAGACGATCCTCTCCTAGGAATGATTCCAATCTCTTCACATATTATTTTTGCAAAGTTTTCTGTTGGAATTTTCCTTTCAAAGTTCATTAGGTGCAACCCCTCAAATACAAATTCCCAATGCCACACACTTCTTTCATTGCTTGACAGTCCTTTCTGTTTCAGTATCATAATGAAAAGACTTATTTTAGTACAATCGATCAAATTTCTTTAACGAATTCACCAAATGAAAACAGAGAAATGTGTGTAAACTCTTCAAAATATATGAACACAAAAACTATTATGCTGACAACTAGACAATTTTCGATCTCAGTGTGCCTACTCAGAACGCCAAATTTCAAATGACTTCTGTTACACGAGACGAGAAAAATAAAAGAAATTGCTTTTGTGTTCAAAGTTCTTTACAAGTATATTGTTGAGGTGTCATATTTCTTTCTATCTACAACGTAGCAAGTATTAAAAAGGCGACGCAGTTATCGGCTTTCCAGTTATTATCAAAGGAATGGAGAACAATCGTGTCCCTGCTGAACTTTCGCGTTTCATATATTGTAATACCCTAAGTGCTGTTTTACTTCTTTTTTGCCAACAAGAATGCCATATTATATTGCAAACCTATGCGGAATTGTTCATCTAAATATTTAATATTAATTTTAAAGAATAAAGACAATTTTCAAGGTTATTTCAGATGACGAATTATAACAGGAAATGTTATTTTCTTTACAAATAAAAACAATGTGTATTATTCTAAATCTTCCAGAGTAATGAGTGAATACTTACAAGGAGACTTACGGAAGTGTCACTCACCGATTTGAATGAAACTTTGCATACTTGTAGAACATCGAAAAATAATCGACATGTATTTTTTATTTTGGCAAAGGTGCTGGTTTAAGAGTAAGAATCACCCTTTGAATGGTAGGGGTTGTCTCAAGCATAGACAGAAAACAATCATTTAATGTAGAAGAAAACATACTATCAGGGGGATTTAAAACAGCTTATGCAGATTCTGACGTCAAAATTACAACATTCAAAATGCCGGGTCCAATACGGTGATTACCAGGGGCGGACTGGCCCACCCTGCTACCCTGCAAATGCAGGGTGGGCCCCCCAAACAGGTGGGCCCCTTCCACCAATTTTAAAAAGATGTGCTCAATTAAACCTACCAGCATAAAAAATATGGCAGGGTAACTCCCGCAAACTTGTGTTTTGCATAAAAAAGACGTAAAGCTAAACTTTCATGAACAGACATTCTTTTTCATGTTTATCGACTTGAAAAGTCCGTCTATGAGACAATCAGGCCCTAAAACATTGCGGGGTTTGTGATACAGCAGCTGTTAAAAACTAGCACGTTAACTACTACTTCGGGTCGAGAGGGTCGGGACGAATTGACTCATGGCCCAAATAGGTTTTAGTCGAAACGACGCATAAGAAAGTTGACCCGAGCCGACCCGTGGCTAGAGCAGCCCTGACCCGACCTGTGACCCAAGGAGGTTCGACTCGAGCCCTGACCCGATGAAGCCTGACCTGACCCGTTTGAGAGCACTAGCGGCCGGCACTGGGCTCAGTAAGCGTTGGTGTAACTTCTAAAAGTGCTGAACACTTATGCTGTCAGTCAAATCAGTGTGTATCGTGTAAATGTTAACTTCCCTTTAGTTATTTAAATTTAATTTAAAATAAAAGTGTAGTAAAATGTAAAAATTATTTGTGATGTGCAAAGTAGGTATTCATATGAAAAGAGAAGTTGGGGCCAGCCGAGGAATGGGCGGACTACACTAGACGATAGAGATATCTAATCTTTCTGCGACATGAAGATATGATATTATGACTTACTCATGTCAAGGAATATCTTGCGTTTCGAGATCTATCGCAAATTTACCTCCAATCGCATTCTTTGTGTTGCATTGAGGCCACAAAGTTACAGCTTTTTCAAGTTTCCAACACTGACGCCATGTCTGTTGTCTCACCTAACACGCTTATTTATAGTGAGCCCCCTGTCTCTAACTATTCAGGGTGAGAGTCATTTCGCCTCTCTCTAGTCGGTGTGTATATTTAAAGTGAGTCCCCTTGCCCAGTGGCGGATCCAGAAGGTAAAAACTGGGGAACCTGCCAGACCCTAGACTATGATAACTATATCATGAGTTTACTATAAAGTTTCAAAAATATATACATAATAGCTTAAATTATTTTCGTCACTCTGAAAACTGGGGGGCAGGCCCCCCGGCCCTGGGATACATCCACCTCTCACTACGCCAGAACTTCATATGTCCTCAATTGTTATAATTATGAATTTATCAAGAAAGCGTTTTACAGCAAGCATATTCCGCAAAAGAAATGTGTAATGTATAAACATCGTTTACATCACGTACGCTTATGACAGAAATAACTGTAAACAAATCGTAAAATGCTGCAGAATCTTTGAAACAAAATGTTACGGGATTTTCAAACGCAGATGAATTTTCTTCCAAATAACCGCTTTTGTGAAACGCATACCTAACAAGGTTGGCAAATCTGGAGAGAAAAGTATTATGAATCGGTGATAGGTTCTTAAAGATATTATTACGGAGATGTAAATTTCTGTTACGGTTGTAGAGAAGGACAATGTCAGAAAAATGTCTCATAAAGTTTTTCCACGGTCTAAAGAAGAACAAATCAAAAGGTTGAATCCTATGTATAGAGACTGCAATATTTATGTATTTACATATTACATTTTTGGTTAATTTACGTACATAATAATATACTCCTATTTTGCATATTAAAGGAAAGGATACAAATATAGAATACATTTTACTAATTAAGTAATTACTCGTCACCAAAACTGAAAATATCAGCAAAATATATTTCAGAAGGTAAAGTAGAATGTTTACTACAACACTAAGGAGTTACAATCGTCACATGAATGAGACTAAGATAGATAGCAATGATTTACTGATAACATGTGATTTTTGATGTTTAAGTAAATGGGTCTAAATATAGAATACTTGTAATAATCTATTTACAATCACCAACACTATTTACAACTCACCAATCTAACAACATCCTCAATCATATCCAAAGCATTCTATGTGGCATCGTAATTCACACATGAAATACATCACTTATTGCTTTCTATGATTATCTTGTGGGAATTATCCACCGCAAAAAAAAAAACATTCTGCATCAGGACTATTGGGATAACTTCATCGTATGGCTGAGAGAAGTCTAAAGATGAGACTTCGAAATTGATATTACATTCTTTTGATCGATTGGAAGAACTTCCCCTGTGTCGTTTTAAAAGTGTGTTACTTAATTCATGATATCTTGAGGTACCTGTGGGCTCATTTGTACTTTTTTCCTTGTCCTATACATGTATTGTTTATTATTTGCTTTTTCTTTTTCTATTTGTTGTCTGTTGGGCTTCTTTCCTTCTGCTGGAGGGCATTTTTATATGGTGAAGATGTCAAAACTGCAACTGTTTCTGTTTTTCTTCCTCTGCTGCCTAACTGCTTACTAGAATTTCGAACTGGTATTACTTGCTCAGGACTTATCAGACATTTAGTTTTAGACTTCTTCTACCATATTCTTAGCGTTAGTCTTCGTGAATATCTAATATATTCTTTCCATTAGCAATAAATATTTCACTAATTTTAATTAGCGGATTTTCCAACTCTGTAGGTAATACAGTTTTGCGTCCAAGTTTGGTTTTACCAGCACCCTGAAGTATAACGTCCGGATTTTTATTTGAAGCCTAAATAGAGTAGATCTCGGAATATAATAATACTTCGCCTTTTTAGATATGTCATTTTCTTAGGCCTACTTCTGACCTGGAAGATGGCTACTTGCCCATTGTTTCCGATGACAGTCTTTCTTTTTGGATGTAGGCATATCTGTATGATACAAAATAAAAAGGAAAAATAGAAGAAAATCGTGAAAGATACAATTATGGATTACTATTCCATGTTTATCACCCCATTGGTATTCCATATAAGTATTCGCGCCACCTTGGAATGTCACATGTTGTAGCAACAACGTACAAAACGCTTCACCTGTTTTCTGCTTTGTAAGAAAATGATCATCGACATTTCCCGAAATTCAGAATGCAAAATGACAACAAATAAACTTCATCAAGAATAAAATTTACTCCACTGAAAACTTACCTATAGAAAACTCAGAAACCAGAGAAACTATCGACAGCTGTATCACACTGGTTCTTTCATCTGACACTTTCTACTCAGGTATGGCGTAATATTCGTAGCTCTATAAATCTAAACGGGAAGTGGTTAACCGGAAGTGGCTAAAATCGATTTCATTCGATTTCCTTCGTTCAGCTTAATCGATTGACAGTTGGTATATGTCTCGTTACTGATTATAACCCACACCCGAAAAATAAATTAGGCAAAGCCAACCGGAAGTGGTTATCCGGATGTAATTAAATTTGATACCGATTGATTTGTTTTGTCAAGCTGAATCGATTGATATATAGATTGCATATGTTTCGTTGCTGATTGTACCCTACCCCCGGAAACTAAATTGGGCTCAGTAAACCGGAAGTGGTTAACCGGAAGCAGTTAAATTTGGTATCGATCGATTTGTTTTGTCAAGCTGAATCGATTGATATATATATTGTATAAGTTTCGTTGCTGATTATACCCCACCCCCGGAAACTAAATTAGGCTCAATAAACCGGAAGTGGTTAACCGGAAGTATTTAAATTTGGTATCGATCGATTTGTTTTGTCAAGCTGAATCGATTGATATATAGATTGTATATGTTTCGTTGCTGATTATACCCCACCCCCGGAAACTAAATTGGGCTCAGTAAACCGGAAGTGGTTAACCGGAAGTAGTTAAATTTGGTACCGATTGATTTGTTTTGTCAAGCTGAATCGATTGATATTTAGATTGTATATGTTTGTTGCTGATTATACCCCACCCCCGGAAAATAATTGGGCTCAGTAAACCGGAAGTGCTTAACCGGAAGTAGTTAAATTTGGTATCGATCGATTTGTTTTGTCAAGCTAAATCGATTGATATAAAGATTGTATATGTTTCGTTGCATATTATACCCCACCCCCGGAAACTAAATTGGGCTCAGTAAACCGGAAGTGCTTAACCGGAAGTAGTTAAATTTGGTATCGATCGATTTGTTTTGTCAAGCTGAATCGATTGATATATAGATTGTATATGTTTCGTTGCTGATTATACCCCACCCCCGGAAACTAAATTGGGCTCAGTAAACCGGAAGTGCTTAACCGGAAGCAGTTAAATTTGGTATCGATCGATTTGTTTTGTCAAGCTGAATCGATTGATATATATATATTGTATATGTTTCGTTGCTGATTATACCCCACCCCCGGAAACTAAATTAGGCTCAATAAACCGGAAGTGGTTAACCGGAAGTATTTAAATTTGGTATCGATCGATTTGTTTTGTCCAGCTGAATCGATTGATATATAGATTGTATATGTTTCGTTGCTGATTATACCCCACCCCCGGAAACTAAATTGGGCTCAGTAAACCGGAAGTGGTTAACCAGAAGCAGTTAAATTTGGTACCGATCGATTTGTTTTGTCAAGCTGAATCGATTGATATATAGATTGTATATGTTTCGTTGATGATTATTCTCCACCCCTGTAAACTAAATTAGGCTCAGTAAACCGGAAGTGATTGACCGGAAATAGTTAAATTTGATACCGATTGATTTGTTTTGTCAAGGTGAATCGATTGATATTTAGATTGTATATGTTTCGTTGCTGATTATACCCCACCCCCGGAAACTAAATTGGGCTCAGTAAACCGGAAGTGCTTAACCGGAAGCAGTTAAATTTGGTACCGATCGATTTGTTTTGTCAAGCTGAATCGATTGATATTTAGATTGTATATGTTTGTTGCTGATTATACCCCACCCCCGGAAAATAATTGGGCTCAGTAAACCGGAAGTGCTTAACCGGAAGTAGTTAAATTTGGTATCGATCGATTTGTTTTGTCAAGCTGAATCGATTGATATATAGATTGTATATGTTTCGTTGCTGATTATACCCCACCCCCGGAAACTAAATTGGGCTCAGTAAACCGGAAGTGGTTAACCAGAAGCAGTTAAATTTGGTACCGATCGATTTGTTTTGTCAAGCTGAATCGATTGATATATAGATTGTATATGTTTCGTTGATGATTATACTCCACCCCTGGAAACTAAATTAGGCTCAGTAAACCGGAAGTGATTGACCGGAAGTAGTTAAATTTGGTACCGATTGATTTGTTTTGTCAAGGTGAATCGATTGATATTTAGATTGTATATGTTTCGTTGCTGATTATACCCCACCCCCGGAAACTAAATTGGGCTCAGTAAACCGGAAGTGCTTAACCGGAAGCAGTTAAATTTGGTATCGATCGATTTGTTTTGTCAAGCTGAATCGATTGATATATATATTGTATATGTTTCGTTGCTGATTATACCCCACCCCCAGAAACTAAATTGGGCTCAGTAAACCGGAAGTGGTTAACCGAAAGTAGTTAAATTTGGTACCGATTGATTTGTTTTGTCAAGCTGAATCGATTGATATTTAGATTGTATATGTTTGGTGCTGATTATACACCACCCCCGGAAACTAAATTGGGCTCAGTAAACCGGAAGTGCTTAACCGGAAGTATTTAAATTTGGTATCGATCGATTTGTTTTGTCAAGCTGAATCGATTGATATATATATTGTATATGTTTCGTTGTTGATTATACCCCACCCCCGGAAACTAAATTAGGCTCAATAAACCGTAAGTAGTTAACCGGAAGTATTTAAATTTGGTATCGATCGATTTGTTTTGTCAAGCTGAATCGATTGATATATAGATTGTATATGTTTGTTGCTGATTATACCCCACCCCCGGAAACTAAATTGGGCTCTGTAAACCGGAAGTGCTTAACCGGAAGCAGTTAAATTTGGTACCGATTTATTTGTTTTGTCAAGCTGAATCGATTGATATATAGATTGTATATGATTCGTTGCTGATTATACCCCACCTTCGAAAACTAAATTGGGCTCAGTAAACCGGAAGTAGTTAAATTTGGTACCGATTGATTTGTTTTGTCAAGCTGAATCGATTGATATTTAGATTGTATATGTTTCCTTGCTGATTATACCCCACTCCCGGAAAATAAATTAGGCTCAATAAACCGGAAGTGGTTAACCGGAAGTATTTAAATTTGGTATCGATCGATTTGTTTTTTCAAGCTGAATCGATTGATATATAGATTGTATATGTTTGTTGCTGATTATACCCCACCCCCGGAAACTAAATTGGTCTCAGTAAACCGGAAGTAGTTAAATTTGGTATCGATCGATTTGTTTTGTCAAGCTGAATCGATTGATATATATATTGTATATGTTTCGTTGCTGATTATACCTCACCCCCGGAAATTAAATTGGGCTCAGTTAACCGGAAGTGGTTGACCGGAAGTAGTTAAATTTGGTACCGATTGATTTGTTTTGTTAATCTGAATCGATTGATATTTAGATTGTATATGTTTCCTTGCTGATTATACCCCACTCCCAGAAACTAAATTAGGCTCAATAAACCGGAAGTGGTTAACCGGAAGTATTTTAATTTGGTATCGATCGATTTGTTTTGTCAAGCTGAATCGATTGATCTATAGATTGTATATGTTTCGTTGCTGATTATACCCCACCCCCGGAAACTAAATTGGGCTCACTAAACCGGAAGTGGTTAACCAGAAGCAGTTAAATTTGGTACCGATCGATTTGTTTTGTCAAGCTGAATCGATTGATATATAGATTGTATATGTTTCGTTGATGATTATACCCCACCCCTGGAAACTAAATTAGGCTCAGTAAACCGGAAGTGGTTAACCGGAAGTAGTTAAATTTGGTACCGATCGATTTGTTTTGTCAAGCTGAATCGATTGATATTTAGATTGTATATGTTTCGTTGCTGATTATACCAAACCTTCGGAAACTAAATTGGGCTCAGTAAACCGGAAGTGGTTAACCGGAAGTAGTTAAAATTGGTACTGATCGATTTGTTTTGTCAAGCTGAATCGATTGATATATAGATTGTATATGTTTGTTGCTGATTATACCCCACCCCCGGAAACTAAATTGGGCTCAGTAAACCGGAAGTGGTTAACCGGAAGTAGTTAAATTTGGTACCGATTGATTTGTTTTGTCAAGCTGAATCGATTGATATGTAGATTGTATATGTTTCGTTGCTGATTATACCCCACCCCCGGAAAATAAATTAGGCTCAGTAAACCGAAGTGGTTAACCGGAAGTAGTTAAGTTTGGTACCGATCGATTTGTTTTGTCAAGCTGAATCAATTGATATATAGATTGTATATGTTTCGTTGCTGATTATACCAAACCTTCGGAAACTAAATTGGGCTCAGTAAACCGGAAGTGGTTAACCGCAAGTAGTTAAATTTGGTATCGATCGAATTGTTTTGTCAAGCTGAATCGATTGATATTTAGATTGTATATGTTTGTTGATGATTATACCCCACCCCCGGAAAATAATTGGGCTCAGTAAACCGGAAGTGCTTAACCGGAAGTAGTTAAATTTGGTATCGATCGATTTGTTTTGTCAAGCTGAATCGATTGATATATAGATTGTATATGTTTCGTTGCTGATTATACCCCACTCCCGGAAACTAAATTGGGCTCAGTAAACCGGAAGTGGTTAACCAGAAGCAGTTAAATTTGGTACCGATCGATTTGTTTTGTCAAGCTGAATCGATTGATATATAGATTGTATATGTTTCGTTGATGATTATACTCCACCCCTGGAAACTAAATTAGGCTCAGTAAACCGGAAGTGATTGACCGGAAGTAGTTAAATTTGGTACCGATTGATTTGTTTTGTCAAGGTGAATCGATTGATATTTAGATTGTATATGTTTCGTTGCTGATTATACCCCACCCCCGGAAACTAAATTGGGCTCAGTAAACCGGAAGTGCTTAACCGGAAGTAGTTAAATTTGGTATCGATCGATTTGTTTTGTCAAGCTGAATCGATTGATATATATATTGTATATGTTTCGTTGCTGATTATACCCCACCCCCGGAAACAAAATTAGGCTCAATAAACCGTAAGTAGTTAACCGGAAGTATTTAAATTTGGTATCGATCGATTTGTTTTGTCAAGCTGAATCGATTGATATATAGATTGTATATGTTTGTTGCTGATTATACCCCACCCCCGGAAACTAAATTGGGCTCTGTAAACCGGAAGTGCTTAACCGGAAGCAGTTAAATTTGGTACCGATTGATTTGTTTTGTCAAGCTGAATCGATTGATATATAGATTGTATATGTTTCGTTGCTGATTATACCCCACCCTCGAAAACTAAATTGGGCTCAGTAAACCGGAAGTAGTTAAATTTGGTACCGATCGATTTGTTTTGTCAAGCTGAATCGATTGATATATATATTGTATATGTTTCGTTGCTGATTATACCCCACCTGCGGAAACTAAATTGGGCTCAGTAAACCGGAAGTGGTTAACCGAAAGGAGTTAAATTTGGTACCGATCGATTTGTTTTGTCAAGCTGAATCGATTGACATATAGATTGTATATGTTTCGTTGCTTATTATACCTCACCTTCGGAAACTAAATTGGGCTCAGTAAACCGGAAGTGGTTAACCGGAAGTAGTTAAGGTTGGTACTGATCGATTTGCTTTGTCAAGCTGAATCGATTGATATATAGATTCTATATGTTTCGTTGCTGATTATACCCCACCCCCGGAAACTATATTGTGCTCAGTAAACCGGAAGTGGTTAACCGGAAGTAGTTAAGGTTGGTACCGATTGATTTGTTTTGTCAATCTGAATCGATTGATATTTAGATTGTATATGTTTCCTTGCTGATTATACCCCACCCCCGGAAACTAAATTAGGCTCAGTAAACCGGAAGTGGTTAACCAGAAGTAGTTAAATTTGGTACCGATCGATTTGTTTTGTCAAGCTGAATCGATTGATATATAGATTGTATATGTTTCGTTGCTGATTATACCAAACCTTCGGAAACTAAATTGGGCTCAGTAAACCGGAAGTGGTTAACCGGAAGTAGTTAAATTTGGTACTGATCGATTTGTTTTGTCAAGCTGAATCGATTGATATATAGATTGTATATGTTTGTTGCTGATTATACCCCACCCCCGGAAACTAAATTGGGCTCAGTAAACCGGAAGTGGTTAACCGGAAGTAGTTAAATTTGGTACCGATTGATTTGTTTTGTCAAGCTGAATCGATTGATATGTAGATTGTATATGTTTCGTTGCTGATTATACCCCACCCCCGGAAAATAAATTGGGCTCAGTAAACCGAAGTGGTTAACCGGAAGTAGTTAAGTTTGGTACCGATCGATTTGTTTTGTCAAGCTGAATCGATTGATATATAGATTGTATATGTTTCGTTGCTGATTATACCAAACCTTCGGAAACTAAATTGGGCTCAGTAAACCGGAAGTGGTTAACCGGAAGTAGTTAAATTTGGTACCGATTGATTTGTTTTGTTAATCTGAATCGATTGATATTTAGATTGTATATGTTTCCTTGCTGATTATACCCCACTCCCGGAAACTAAATTAGCCTCAATAAACCGGAAGTGGTTAACCGGAAGTATTTAAATTTGGTATCGATCGATTTGTTTTGTCAAGCTGAATCGATTGATATATAGATTGTATATGTTTCGTTGCTGATTATACCCCACCCCCGGAAACTAAATTGGTCTCAGTTACCGGAAGTGCTTAACCGGAAGTAGTTAAATTTGGTATCGATCGATTTGTTTTGTCAAGGTGAATCGATTGATATATATATTGTATATGTTTCGTTGCTGATTATACCTCACCCCCGGAAATTAAATTGGGCTCAGTTAACCGGAAGTGGTTGACCGGAAGTAGTTAAATTTGGTACCGATTGATTTGTTTTGTTAATCTGAATCGATTGATATTTAGATTGTATATGTTTCCTTGCTGATTATACCCCACTCCCGGAAACTAAATTAGGCTCAATAAACCGGAAGTGGTTAACCGGAAGTATTTTAATTTGGTATCGATCGATTTGTTTTGTCAAGCTGAATCGATTGATATATAGATTGTATATGTTTCGTTGCTGATTATACCCCACCCCCGGAAACTAAATTAGGCTCACTAAACCGGAAGTGGTTAACCAGAAGCAGTTAAATTTGGTACCGATCGATTTGTTTTGTCAAGCTGAATCGATTGATATATAGATTGTATATGTTTCGTTGATGATTATACCCCACCCCTGGAAACTAAATTAGGCTCAGTAAACCGGAAGTGGTTAACCGGAAGTAGTTAAATTTGGTACCGATCGATTTGTTTTGTCAAGCTGAATCGATTGATATATAGATTGTATATGTTTCGTTGCTGATTATACCAAACCTTCGGAAACTAAATTGGGCTCAGTAAACCGGAAGTGGTTAACCGGAAGTAGTTAAATTTGGTACTGATCGATTTGTTTTGTCAAGCTGAATCGATTGATATATAGATTGTATATGTTTGTTGCTGATTATACCCCACCCCCGGAAACTAAATTGGGCTCAGTAAACCGGAAGTGGTTAACCGGAAGTAGTTAAATTTGGTACCGATTGATTTGTTTTGTCAAGCTGAATCGATTGATATGTAGATTGTATATGTTTCGTTGCTGATTATACCCCACCCCCGGAAAATAAATTGGGCTCAGTAAACCGAAGTGGTTAACCGGAAGTAGTTAAGTTTGGTACCGATCGATTTGTTTTGTCAAGCTGAATCGATTGATATATAGATTGTATATGTTTCGTTGCTGATTATACCAAACCTTCGGAAACTAAATTGGGCTCAGTAAACCGGAAGTGGTTAACCGGAAGTAGTTAAATTTGGTACCGATTGATTTGTTTTGTTAATCTGAATCGATTGATATTTAGATTGTATATGTTTCCTTGCTGATTATACCCCACTCCCGGAAACTAAATTAGCCTCAATAAACCGGAAGTGGTTAACCGGAAGTATTTAAATTTGGTATCGATCGATTTGTTTTGTCAAGCTGAATCGATTGATATATAGATTGTATATGTTTCGTTGCTGATTATACCCCACCCCCGGAAACTAAATTGGGCTCAGTAAACCGGAAGTGGTTAACCAGAAGCAGTTAAATTTGGTACCGATCGATTTGTTTTGTCAAGCTGAATCGATTGATATATAGATTGTATATGTTCCGTTGATGATTATACCCCACCCATGGAAACTAAATTAGGCTCAGTAAACCGGAAGTGATTGACCGGAAGTAGTTAAATTTGGTACCGATTGATTTGTTTTGTCAAGCTGAATCGATTGATATTTAGATTGTATATGTTTCGTTGCTGATTATACCCCACCTGCGGAAACTAAATTGGGCTCAGTAAACCGGAAGTGGTTAACCGAAAGGAGTTAAATTTGGTACCGATCGATTTGTTTTGTCAAGCTGAATCGATTGACATATAGATTGTATATGTTTCGTTGCTTATTATACCTCACCTTCGGAAACTAAATTGGGCTCAGTAAACCGGAAGTGGTTAACCGGAAGTAGTTAAGGTTGGTACTGATCGATTTGCTTTGTCAAGCTGAATCGATTGATATATAGATTCTATATGTTTCGTTGCTGATTATACCCCACCCCCGGAAACTATATTGTGCTCAGTAAACCGGAAGTGGTTAACCGGAAGTAGTTAAATTTGGTACCGATTGATTTGTTTTGTCAATCTGAATCGATTGATATTTAGATTGTATATGTTTCCTTGCTGATTATACCCCACCCCCGGAAACTAAATTAGGCTCAATAAACCGGAAGTGGTTAACCGGAAGTATTTAAATTTGGTATCGATCGATTTGTTTTGTCAAGCTGAATCGATTGATATATAGATTGTATATGTTTCGTTGCTGATTATACCCCACCCCCGGAAACTAAATTGGGCTCAGTAAACCGGAAGTGGTTAACCAGAAGCAGTTAAATTTGGTACCGATCGATTTGTTTTGTCAAGCTGAATTGATTGATATATAGATTGTATATGTTTCGTTGATGATTATACTCCACCCCTGGAAACTAAATTAGGCTCAGTAAACCGGAAGTGATTGACCGGAAGTAGTTAAATTTGGTACCGATTGATTTGTTTTGTCAAGGTGAATCGATTGATATTTAGATTGTATATGTTTCGTTGCTGATTATACCCCACCCCCGGAAACTAAATTGGGCTCAGTAAACCGGAAGTGCTTAACCGGAAGCAGTTAAATTTGGTACCGATTGATTTGTTTTGTCAAGCTGAATCGATTGATATTTAGATTGTATATGTTTGTTGCTGATTATACCCCACCCCCGGAAAATAATTGGGCTCAGTAAACCGGAAGTGCTTAACCGGAAGTAGTTAAATTTGGTATCGATCGATTTGTTTTGTCAAGCTGAATCGATTGATATATAGATTGTATATGTTTCGTTGCTGATTATACCCCACCTCCGGAAATTAAATTGGGCTCAGTAAACCGGAAGTGCTTAATCGGAAGCAGTTAAATTTGGTATCGATCGATTTGTTTTGTCAAGCTGAATCGATTGATATATATATTGTATATGTTTCGTTGCTGATTATACCCCACCCCCGGAAAATAAATTAGGCTCAATAAACCGGAAGTGGTTAACCGGAAGTATTTAAATTTGGTATCGATCGATTTGTTTTGTCAAGCTGAATCGATTGATATATAGATTGTATATGTTTCGTTGCTGATTATACCCCACCCCCGGAAACTAAATTGGGCTCAGTAAACCGGAAGTGGTTAACCAGAAGCAGTTAAATTTGGTACCGATCGATTTGTTTTGTCAAGCTGAATCGATTGATATATAGATTGTATATGTTTCGTTGATGATTATACTCCACCCCTGGAAACTAAATTAGGCTCAGTAAACCGGAAGTGATTGACCGGAAGTAGTTAAATTTGGTACCGATTGATTTGTTTTGTCAAGGTGAATCGATTGATATTTAGATTGTATATGTTTCGTTGATGATTATACCCCACCCCCGGAAACTAAATTGGGCTCAGTAAACCGGAAGTGCTTAACCGGAAGCAGTTAAATTTGGTATCGATCGATTTGTTTTGTCAAGCTGAATCGATTGATATATATATTGTATATGTTTCGTTGCTGATTATACCCCACCCCCAGAAACTAAATTGGGCTCAGTAAACCGGAAGTGGTTAACCGAAAGTAGTTAAATTTGGTACCGATTGATTTGTTTTGTCAAGCTGAATCGATTGATATTTAGATTGTATATGTTTGGTGCTGATCATACACCACCCCCGGAAACTAAATTGGGCTCAGTAAACCGGAAGTGCTTAACCGGAAGTAGTTAAATTTGGTATCGATCGATTTGCTTTGTCAAGCTGAATCGATTGATATATATATTGTATATGTTTCGTTGCTGATTATACCCCACCCCCGGAAACTAAATTAGGCTCAATAAACCGTAAGTAGTTAACCGGAAGTATTTAAATTTGGTATCGATCGATTTGTTTTGTCAAGCTGAATCGATTGATATATAGATTGTATATGTTTGTTGCTGATTATACCCCACACCCGGAAACTAAATTGGGCTCAGTAAACCGGAAGTGCTTAACCGGAAGCAGTTAAATTTGGTACCGATTGATTTGTTTTGTCAAGCTGAATCGATTGATATATAGATTGTATATGTTTGTTGCTGATTATACCCCACCCCCGGAAACTAAATTGGTCTCAGTAAACCGGAAGTGCTTAACCGGAAGTAGTTAAATTTGGTATCGATCGATTTGTTTTGTCAAGGTGAATCGATTGATATATATATTGTATATGTTTCGTTGCTGATTATACCTCACCCCCGGAAATTAAATTGGGCTCAGTTAACCGGAAGTGGTTGACCGGAAGTAGTTAAATTTGGTACCGATTGATTTGTTTTGTTAATCTGAATCGATTGATATTTAGATTGTATATGTTTCCTTGCTGATTATACCCCACTCCCGGAAACTAAATTAGGCTCAATAAACCGGAAGTGGTTAACCGGAAGTATTTTAATTTGGTATCGATCGATTTGTTTTGTCAAGCTGAATCGATTGATATATAGATTGTATATGTTTCGTTGCTGATTATACCCCACCCCCGGAAACTAAATTAGGCTCACTAAACCGGAAGTGGTTAACCAGAAGCAGTTAAATTTGGTACCGATCGATTTGTTTTGTCAAGCTGAATCGATTGATATATAGATTGTATATGTTTCGTTGATGATTATACCCCACCCCTGGAAACTAAATTAGGCTCAGTAAACCGGAAGTGGTTAACCGGAAGTAGTTAAATTTGGAACCGATCGATTTGTTTTGTCAAGCTGAATCGATTGATATATAGATTGTATATGTTTCGTTGCTGATTATACCAAACCTTCGGAAACTAAATTGGGCTCAGTAAACCGGAAGTGGTTAACCGGAAGTAGTTAAATTTGGTACTGATCGATTTGTTTTGTCAAGCTGAATCGATTGATATATAGATTGTATATGTTTGTTGCTGATTATACCCCACCCCCGGAAACTAAATTGGGCTCAGTAAACCGGAAGTGGTTAACCGGAAGTAGTTAAATTTGGTACCGATTGATTTGTTTTGTCAAGCTGAATCGATTGATATGTAGATTGTATATGTTTCGTTGCTGATTATACCCCACCCCCGGAAAATAAATTGGGCTCAGTAAACCGAAGTGGTTAACCGGAAGTAGTTAAGTTTGGTACCGATCGATTTGTTTTGTCAAGCTGAATCGATTGATATATAGATTGTATATGTTTCGTTGCTGATTATACCAAACCTTCGGAAACTAAATTGGGCTCAGTAAACCGGAAGTGGTTAACCGGAAGTAGTTAAATTTGGTACCGATTGATTTGTTTTGTTAATCTGAATCGATTGATATTTAGATTGTATATGTTTCCTTGCTGATTATACCCCACTCCCGGAAACTAAATTAGCCTCAATAAACCGGAAGTGGTTAACCGGAAGTATTTAAATTTGGTATCGATCGATTTGTTTTGTCAAGCTGAATCGATTGATATATAGATTGTATATGTTTCGTTGCTGATTATACCCCACCCCCGGAAACTAAATTGGGCTCAGTAAACCGGAAGTGGTTAACCAGAAGCAGTTAAATTTGGTACCGATCGATTTGTTTTGTCAAGCTGAATCGATTGATATATAGATTGTATATGTTCCGTTGATGATTATACCCCACCCATGGAAACTAAATTAGGCTCAGTAAACCGGAAGTGATTGACCGGAAGTAGTTAAATTTGGTACCGATTGATTTGTTTTGTCAAGCTGAATCGATTGATATTTAGATTGTATATGTTTCGTTGCTGATTATACCCCACCTGCGGAAACTAAATTGGGCTCAGTAAACCGGAAGTGGTTAACCGAAAGGAGTTAAATTTGGTACCGATCGATTTGTTTTGTCAAGCTGAATCGATTGACATATAGATTGTATATGTTTCGTTGCTTATTATACCTCACCTTCGGAAACTAAATTGGGCTCAGTAAACCGGAAGTGGTTAACCGGAAGTAGTTAAGGTTGGTACTGATCGATTTGCTTTGTCAAGCTGAATCGATTGATATATAGATTCTATATGTTTCGTTGCTGATTATACCCCACCCCCGGAAACTATATTGTGCTCAGTAAACCGGAAGTGGTTAACCGGAAGTAGTTAAATTTGGTACCGATTGATTTGTTTTGTCAATCTGAATCGATTGATATTTAGATTGTATATGTTTCCTTGCTGATTATACCCCACCCCCGGAAACTAAATTAGGCTCAATAAACCGGAAGTGGTTAACCGGAAGTATTTAAATTTGGTATCGATCGATTTGTTTTGTCAAGCTGAATCGATTGATATATAGATTGTATATGTTTCGTTGCTGATTATACCCCACCCCCGGAAACTAAATTGGGCTCAGTAAACCGGAAGTGGTTAACCAGAAGCAGTTAAATTTGGTACCGATCGATTTGTTTTGTCAAGCTGAATTGATTGATATATAGATTGTATATGTTTCGTTGATGATTATACTCCACCCCTGGAAACTAAATTAGGCTCAGTAAACCGGAAGTGATTGACCGGAAGTAGTTAAATTTGGTACCGATTGATTTGTTTTGTCAAGGTGAATCGATTGATATTTAGATTGTATATGTTTCGTTGCTGATTATACCCCACCCCCGGAAACTAAATTGGGCTCAGTAAACCGGAAGTGCTTAACCGGAAGCAGTTAAATTTGGTACCGATTGATTTGTTTTGTCAAGCTGAATCGATTGATATTTAGATTGTATATGTTTGTTGCTGATTATACCCCACCCCCGGAAAATAATTGGGCTCAGTAAACCGGAAGTGCTTAACCGGAAGTAGTTAAATTTGGTATCGATCGATTTGTTTTGTCAAGCTGAATCGATTGATATATAGATTGTATATGTTTCGTTGCTGATTATACCCCACCTCCGGAAACTAAATTGGGCTCAGTAAACCGGAAGTGCTTAATCGGAAGCAGTTAAATTTGGTATCGATCGATTTGTTTTGTCAAGCTGAATCGATTGATATATATATTGTATATGTTTCGTTGCTGATTATACCCCACCCCCGGAAAATAAATTAGGCTCAATAAACCGGAAGTGGTTAACCGGAAGTATTTAAATTTGGTATCGATCGATTTGTTTTGTCAAGCTGAATCGATTGATATATAGATTGTATATGTTTCGTTGCTGATTATACCCCACCCCCGGAAACTAAATTGGGCTCAGTAAACCGGAAGTGGTTAACCAGAAGCAGTTAAATTTGGTACCGATCGATTTGTTTTGTCAAGCTGAATCGATTGATATATAGATTGTATATGTTTCGTTGATGATTATACTCCACCCCTGGAAACTAAATTAGGCTCAGTAAACCGGAAGTGATTGACCGGAAGTAGTTAAATTTGGTACCGATTGATTTGTTTTGTCAAGGTGAATCGATTGATATTTAGATTGTATATGTTTCGTTGATGATTATACCCCACCCCCGGAAACTAAATTGGGCTCAGTAAACCGGAAGTGCTTAACCGGAAGCAGTTAAATTTGGTATCGATCGATTTGTTTTGTCAAGCTGAATCGATTGATATATATATTGTATATGTTTCGTTGCTGATTATACCCCACCCCCAGAAACTAAATTGGGCTCAGTAAACCGGAAGTGGTTAACCGAAAGTAGTTAAATTTGGTACCGATTGATTTGTTTTGTCAAGCTGAATCGATTGATATTTAGATTGTATATGTTTGGTGCTGATTATACACCACCCCCGGAAACTAAATTGGGCTCAGTAAACCGGAAGTGCTTAACCGGAAGTAGTTAAATTTGGTATCGATCGATTTGCTTTGTCAAGCTGAATCGATTGATATATATATTGTATATGTTTCGTTGCTGATTATACCCCACCCCCGGAAACTAAATTAGGCTCAATAAACTGTAAGTACTTAACCGGAAGTATTTAAATTTGGTATCGATCGATTTGTTTTGTCAAGCTGAATCGATTGATATATAGATTGTATATGTTTGTTGCTGATTATACCCCACACCCGGAAACTAAATTGGGCTCAGTAAACCGGAAGTGCTTAACCGGAAGCAGTTAAATTTGGTACCGATTGATTTGTTTTGTCAAGCTGAATCGATTGATATATAGATTGTATATGTTTCGTTGCTGATTATACCCCACCTTCGAAAACTAAATTGGGCTCAGTAAACCGGAAGTAGTTAAATTTGGTACCGATTGATTTGTTTTGTCAAGCTGAATCGATTGATATTTAGATTGTATATGTTTCCTTGCTGATTATACCCCACTCCCGGAAAATAAATTAGGCTCAATAAACCGGAAGTGGTTAACCGGAAGTATTTAAATTTGGTATCGATCGATTTGTTTTTTCAAGCTGAATCGATTGATATATAGATTGTATATGTTTCGTTGATGATTATACTCCACCCCTGGAAACTAAATTAGGCTCAGTAAACCGGAAGTGATTGACCGGAAGTAGTTAAATTTAGTACCGATTGATTTGTTTTGTCAAGGTGAATCGATTGATATTTAGATTGTATATGTTTCGTTGCTGATTATACCCCACCCCCGGAAACTAAATTGGGCTCAGTAAACCGGAAGTGATTAACCGGAAGCAGTTAAATTTGGTATCGTTCGATTTGTTTTGTCAAGCTGAATCGATTGATATATAGATTGTATATGTTTCGTTGCTGATTATACCCCACCCCCAGAAACTAAATTGGGCTCAGTAAACCGGAAGTGGTTAACCGAAAGTAGTTAAATTTGGTACCGATTGATTTGTTTTGTCAAGCTGAATCGATTGATATTTAGGTTGTATATGTTTGGTGCTGATTATACACCACCCCCGGAAACTAAATTGGGCTCAGTAAACCGGAAGTGCTTAACCGGAAGTAGTTAAATTTGGTATCGATCGATTTGTTTTGTCAAGCTGAATCGATTGATATATATATTGTATATGTTTCGTTGCTGATTATACCCCACCCCCGGAAACTAAATTAGGCTCAATAAACCGTAAGTAGTTAACCGGAAGTATTTAAATTTGGTATCGATCGATTTGTTTTGTCAAGCTGAATCGATTGATATATAGATTGTATATGTTTGTTGCTGATTATACCCCACCCCCGGAAACTAAATTGGGCTCAGTAAACCGGATGTGCTTAACCGGAAGCAGTTAAATTTGGTACTGATTGATTTGTTTTGTCAAGCTGAATCGATTGATATATAGATTGTATATGTTTCGTTGCTGATTATACCCCACCTTCGAAAACTAAATTGGGCTCAGTAAACCGGAAGTAGTTAAATTTGGTACCGATTGATTTGTTTTGTCAAGCTGAATCGATTGATATTTAGATTGTATATGTTTCCTTGCTGATTATACCCCACTTCCGGAAAATAAATTAGGCTCAATAAACCGGAAGTGGTTAACCGGAAGTATTTCAATTTGGTATAGATCGATTTGTTTTTTCAAGCTGAATCGATTGATATATAGATTGTATATGTTTGTTGCTGATTATACCCCACCCCCGGAAACTAAATTGGTCTCAGTAAACCGGAAGTGCTTAACCGGAAGTAGTTAAATTTGGTATCGATCGATTTGTTTTTTCAAGCTGAATCGATTGATATATATATTGTATATGTTTCGTTGCTGATTATACCTCACCCCCGGAAATTAAATTGGGCTCAGTTAACCGGAAGTGGTTGACCGGAAGTAGTTAAATTTGGTACCGATTGATTTGTTTTGTTAATCTGAATCGATTGATATTTAGATTGTATATTTTTCCTTGCTGATTATACCCCACTCCCGGAAACTAAATTAGGATCAATAAATTGGAAGTGGTTAACCGGAAGTATTTTAATTTGGTATCGATCGATTTGTTTTGTCAAGCTGAATCGATTGATATATAGATTGTATATGTTTCGTTGCTGATTATACCCCACCCCCGGAAACTAAATTGGGCTCACTAAACCGGAAGTGGTTAACCAGAAGCAGTTAAATTTGGTACCGATCGATTTGTTTTGTCAAGCTGAATCGATTGATATATAGATTGTATATGTTTCGTTGATGATTATACCAAACCTTCGGAAACTAAATTGGGCTCAGTAAACCGGAAGTGGTTAACCGGAAGTAGTTAAATTTGGTACTGATCGATTTGTTTTGTCAAGCTGAATCGATTGATATATAGATTGTATATGTTTCGTTGCTGATTATACCAAACCTTCGGAAACTAAATTGGGCTCAGTAAACCGGAAGTGGTTAACCGGAAGTAGTTAAATTTGGTACTGATCGATTTGTTTTGTCAAGCTGAATCGATTGATATATAGATTGTATATGTTTCGTTGCTGATTATACCCCACCCCCGGAAACTAAATTGGGCTCAGTAAACCGGAAGTGGTTAACCGGAAGTAGTTAAATTTGGTACCGATTGATTTGTTTTGTCAAGCTGAATCGATTGATATGTAGATTGTATATGTTTCGTTGCTGATTATACCCCACCCCCGGAAAATAAATTGGGCTCAGTAAACCGAAGTGGTTAACCGGAAGTAGTTAAGTTTGGTACCGATCGATTTGTTTTGTCAAGCTGAATCGATTGATATATAGATTGTATATGTTTCGTTGCTGATTATACCCCACCCCCGGAAAATAAATTGGGCTCAGTAAACCGAAGTGGTTAACCGGAAGTAGTTAAGTTTGGTACCGATCGATTTGTTTTGTCAAGCTGAATCGATTGATATATAGATTGTATATGTTTCGTTGCTGATTATACCCCACCCCCGGAAACTAAATTGGGCTCAGTAAACCGGAAGTGGTTAACCAGAAGCAGTTAAATTTGGTACCGATCGATTTGTTTTGTCAAGCTGAATCGATTGATATATAGATTGTATATGTTTCGTTGATGATTATACCCCACCCCTGGAAACTAAATTAGGCTCAGTAAACCGGAAGTGATTGACCGAAAGTAGTTAAATTTGGTACCGATTGATTTGTTTTGTCAAGCTGAATCGATTGATATTTAGATTGTATATGTTTCGTTGCTGATTATACCCCACCTGCGGAAACTAAATTGGGCTCAGTAAACCGGAAGTGGTTAACCGAAAGGAGTTAAATTTGGTACCGATCGATTTGTTTTGTCAAGCTGAATCGATTGACATATAGATTGTATATGTTTCGTTGCTGATTATACCTCACCTTCGGAAACTAAATTGGGCTCAGTAAACCGGAAGTGGTTAACCGGAAGTAGTTAAGATTGGTACTGATCGATTTGTTTTGTCAAGCTGAATCGATTGATATATAGATTGTATATGTTTCGTTGCTGATTATACCCCACCCCCGGAAACTATATTGTGCTCAGTAAACCGGAAGTGGTTAACCGGAAGTAGTTAAATTTGGTACCGATTGATTTGTTTTGTCAATCTGAATCGATTGATATTTAGATTGTATATGTTTCGTTGCTGATTATACCCCACCCCCGGAAACTAAATTAGGCTCAATAAACCGGAAGTACTTAACCGGAAGCAGTTAAATTTGGTACCGATCGATTTGTTTTGTGAAGCTGAATCGATTGATATATATATTGTATATGTTTCGTTGCATATTATACCCCACCCCCGGAAAATAAATTGGGCTCAGTAAACCGGAAGTGGTTAACCGGAAGTAGTTAAATTTGGTACCGATCGATTTGTTTTGTCAAGCTGAATCGATTGATATATAGATTGTATATGTTTCGTTGCTGATTATACCAAACCTTCGGAAACTAAATTGGGCTCAGTGAACCGGAAGTGGTTAACCGGAAGTAGTTAAATTTGGTACTGATCGATTTGTTTTGTCAAGCTGAATCGATTGATATATAGATTGTATATGTTTCGTTGCTGATTATACCCCACCCCCGGAAACTAAATTGGGCTCAGTAAACCGGAAGTGGTTAACCGGAAGTAGTTAAATTTGGTACCGATTGATTTGTTTTGTCAAGCTGAATCGATTGATATGTAGATTGTATATGTTTCGTTGCTGATTATACCAAACCTTCGGAAACTAAATTGGGCTCAGTAAACCGGAAGTGGTTAACCGGAAGTAGTTAAATTTGGTACTGATCGATTTGTTTTGTCAAGCTGAATCGATTGATATATAGATTGTATATGTTTCGTTGCTGATTATACCCCACCCCCGGAAACTAAATTGGGCTCAGTAAACCGGAAGTGGTTAACCGGAAGTAGTTAAATTTGGTACCGATTGATTTGTTTTGTCAAGCTGAATCGATTGATATGTAGATTGTATATGTTTCGTTGCTGATTATACCAAACCTTCGGAAACTAAATTGGGCTCAGTAAACCGGAAGTGGTTAACCGGAAGTAGTTAAATTTGGTACCGATCGATTTATTTTGTTAAGGTGAATCGATTGATATATAGATTGTATATGTTTCGTTGCTGATTATACCCCACCCCCGGAAACTAAATTGGGCTCAGTAAACCGGAAGTGGTTAACCGGAAGTAGTTAAATTTGGTACCGATCGATTTTTTTTTGTCAAGCTGAATCGATTGATATATAGATTGTATATGTTTCGTTGCTGATTATACCCCACCCCCGGAAACTAAATTATTCCCTAAAAATGAATATAAATTATGCAGAGAAAATTTCATTTATTTCATTTATTTGCCTGCTTCATTAGCTTACAAAGCATGAGAAATTCTCATGTAAACATTACAGTTGTCAGGAAAAAACACAATATTGTCAAGTATCAGAGGTATACATCATGCATCTTTCTAAAATACAAAACCACATAATTGGATATATTAAGTATAAAAACATGACAATTTACATCGTAATTAGGTAACTGCTTGTACCACACCAGGTATGTACTCACGAGTATCTGTTACCAACTTTTCACTTAATGAATCATTTAAATATTCTTTAATTGCATAAAAAGTTAAAGTTAAACACTTACGTGTCACTTGGTTTTCCTACTCCTCTTGTAGTTATTACAAGGTGTCTCGCGTGTCACATTCCAACGGAAGTCTGCCAACATGTTCACACTCCATTTACCACTGTAGCGCTTCTCCATGGTAGCTATTTGCTGGTGAAACATTTCCCCGTGTTCGTCAGAGACCTCCCCCAAGCTGTCGAATGAAACACTGCACAGGGTGTAGTGGTACGGGTACAGGCAGACAAACATCATGTTTCCCAGGTCTCCTCGCGGAATCCAAGTTAGGATACTGTATTTTATGCTTCATGTTTTTTGAGAAACCTTTTATATTAGTCAGGCAGAAGTAACAGTCTGAAACATGATCACGGGGCTCGCGCCATACCATAGGTACGGCGAACGGCATCGATTTATGTGTACCTTTCAACCACCCTGTGAGAGAACGCGAACAATAGTTACAACGGTAATTGTTAAGAACAGCTACTTCTCATCTCCGATGCACGAGGATACTTCTTACTATTGCACTAGCTACAAAATTGATTCTATTTCATGTACAAGTGGTAATGCAACACATAAGAAACCCAAATCATGTTGTATTCACACTCCAATATGAAGTGAGAATACAACGTGATCTGGGTTTCTTATGTTATATTACCACTTGTACATCAAATGAAATCAATTTTGTAACTAGTGCAACACTAAGAAGTATCCACGTGCACGAAATATGCGATATGCGTTCAATTGCCCCCACACATACTCATACATTAAGTACAAGGGCACTAGACAAACGTATATATTAAGTACAAGGGCACTAGACAAACAAATATAGTTAGTACAAGGGCAACATTTAACAATGCAACGAAAAGGAGAATAACGACCAGGAAGCATTCATTTTCACATACCTCAAATGATTAAAGGATTACAAGGGCACTACAGGGATACACATTTAAGTACAAGGGCCAAATTAAGAAATGCAACGAAAAAGAGAAAAAGGGCCAGGAAGCATTCATTTTCACATACCTCAAATTGTTGAAGGATTACAAGGGCACTACAAGGATACACATTTAAGTACAAGGGCCAAATTAAGAAATGCAACGAAAAAGAGAAAAAGGGCAAAGAAGAATTCATTTTCACATACCTCAAATGCTTAAAGGATTATAAGGGCACTACAGGGATACACATTTAAGTACAAGGGCCAAATTAAGAATTACAACGAAAAAGAGAAAAAAGGCCACGAAGCATTCATTTTCACATACGTCAAATGATTCAAGGATACAACCGAGCGACTTCAAACTGTGTCTTCTTTCCCTAAGGTAATTCTTATTTCAACAACACCACACTCAATAATATTCCATAAGTCACACACTCACATAACTATAATCACTGGTAATCACTCCCCCCGACATTTTTTTATTAGCGTGTTCTCAACACATTCCACGTGCACCTCGTCGCCATATTGCTCTGCCTCCTCCTTCACTCAGCTGCTGCCTATATTAATCTGCGCAGACGCACTTCCATGATTCAATGACGTCACATACAACATGTGAAAATCGCAAAACGCCTATGTAAATAAACAACGTTGACAACACAACGAGAGCGGAATACACATACGTCTTCTTTAATTTCAAATCACTCATTAACTAATTAAAATTGGGTATATTACCAACTTTTTAAGTCGGTAGATATTCAATGAATAATTCCTGAAAGTATGGCGTTTCTCGTCCTTCCCTAAATGGGAAGTACGTCTCCTTAACTATAACCGTTACAACTTTGTTTCGGAGCCCAAACGCGATCCTGGTCGCCGATTTTACACACGAAGTACAGATGATAAGCTGCCTTCAGGAACGGTGACAATGGAAAATCACTTCCCCACATATGTAGCAGAATGAATCTGTCGAATTATTGCAAGTTCTCGGCATGTTCGTTTAACACAAACGTCAATATTTCACGCAGAAATATTTTTCACCTACGGTATACACAGACAGTGTAACACCACCTTCTAACACGAAGACAATGTTGTGTAAGTTACTTGTAAAAATGTAACGCGTTACAAGTTACTATACTTTCTCTTAAAATGTAACGCGTTACTAACACGTTACTTGCCCCAAAAAGTAACTGTTACTTTACTGTTACTTTACTTTTCGGTACTACTATTACTACCGCTATTGTTATTATTATTATTATTATTATTATTATTATTATTATTATTATTATTATTATTATTATTATTATTATTATTATTATTATTATTATTATTATTATTTCGCGTTCTGAATCGCTTTGTGTAAATGCAAGGACAAATTTTTACTTGACAGCTATATGAACATTT
Organism: Thermobia domestica; assembly: GCF_964235325.1. Classification (NCBI taxonomy): domain Eukaryota; kingdom Metazoa; phylum Arthropoda; class Insecta; order Zygentoma; family Lepismatidae; genus Thermobia; species Thermobia domestica. The sequence goes on from NC_137462.1 coordinate 247,170,404, forward strand.
TCATATACTGTAGCATTGATTAAAATGCCATATTGCATTACTCGTGGGGATGGGCACGAGCGGGTTTTCTTTGAAACTCGATTCGACTAGAAACAGACATCTTTGAGCTCCACCCGAGAACTCGGCTCGAAAAATTTCCTCCAAGTCGACTCGACTTCGGGTCGAGTTTCGAGTCGAGTCGAAGTAAATCTGGTGTGTAGTTTTGGGACGCAGACAAGATTGGACGACGACAAGCCTGGACACTTAATTTTGGTCGCTCCCGACAAGGTTGGACGACGACAAGCTTGGACACTTATCAATTTATCCTCTTGCGCCAGACTCGAATTCCTGAGGTGTCCAAGCTTGTTGTGGTCGATCCCGGCAAACCTGGACACATCTCATTTTGGGTCGCTGACGACAAGGTTGGTCCACGACAAGCCTGGACACATTCCTAATGATGTCCAGGTTTGTCGGGGACACATCTAATTTTAGGTCGCTGACAACAAGTTGACCATCGACAAGCCTGGACACATTCCTGAGGTGTCCAGGCTTGTCGGGATCGATTTTGGATCGCTAACGACAAGGTTGGCCAACGACAAGCCTGGACACATTTCAATGGGCCGATTTGGTGCATTCAAAGTACTTAGCAATAAATTTGTTTAGCGCTAAAAGAGCAGCATTGCGTGAATTTCCACCAGAAATGTTTCGTTCCGTTTCCAGGTTCGGGAGATGATAAATACCCCGGAAAGTAGCACCGCAGGCTCCAAAAAGTTGCTTTGTTCTTTTTTACCAAAAATATTTCAAACCAAATATAAATTTTGTTAAAATGAATATATTTGTGCGTGTGTATGAAAAGATGCAAGTTCGCGGGTATTGAGCTATTGATGTTTCCTTAATGTTTGTTAAAAGTAATAACCATATAGAATGCGGTTTGAATACAACTTCAGCATTAAAAATTATTTTCATAAAGTTAAAAAAAGGTATACACTTTTTATATACAGGGTTTTATGTACATTTAATTTGACAAATCAAAATATCTTTGGAACGAAGAACAATTTTCAAATTCGGTTTACGCAAGAAGATAGATAGTGTAGGGGGCACTGTGAGACGCTATAGAGTAGACTCTGTGGATCTAGTCTTCTTCTTCCCGAGTATTATCGATATGCAAAATACTGATTCCCCATTTCATCCATGGTAGTTCGCAGTTGAACAACATAAACAGTCTCTTTAATGTATCCTACCCCACTCAAAGTGAGAACAGGTGATAATCCCCTATTAGAGATCCTCATGCCAAAAATTCTAGAAAATTTCTATGCAGATTTTTCGAATATCACTTCTGATACGAACATCATCATTATTGGAAATATTATACTGATATTTCCAATAAGTATATTATAATGTATACAGGGTGTCCGGTGAGGAAATGCAAAGATTTTGGGATGTGATGGGGAGGGAAGATCGGGAAGGTCATGCTAAGCAAAAATGCTTATGTAAACATAGGGTTTATTCCCCTTCGTTTCGGAGATAGGGGTGGGGGTAACGGGGGGTCCTCTTCTGCGGGGGGGGGGGTTCGTGGTGCACTTGCCGATTTTCGTTTGAAACATTATAGCCCACCCTGTAGTTGGTCTTACGTTACATGCAGTTTATCCCAGTATTTTCATATTTTTAAAGGTTACTAGCCTTAACGCCCGACTTCGTACGGGGAGATCTTGTTTCTTAAAAATATTTTGGAATACTATTACCTATTTCTACTACATTATACTACTACTACTACTACTTCTACCTACTACTACTACTACTACTACTACTACTACTACCTACTACTACTACTGCTACTACCTACTACTACAATTACCTACTACTACTACTACTACTACAACTACAACTACCTACTACTACACACCACTACTACTACAACTACCTACTGCTACTAACACTACAACTACCTAGTACTACTATTACTACACCTACTATTACTACTACTACTACTATTACTACACCTTCTATTACTACTACTACTACACCTACCTGCAACTACTACTATACTACTACCAGGGGCGGATCCAGGACCGACTTCTGGGTGGCGGTGGGTTGTCATACTGCTACTTTTAAGGGCTATAAACTTTGCGATGGGTTTTATTTATATATATATATATATAAAATAAGAAAGTTTCCTCTTCTGCGGGGGCAATCGCCCCGATCGCCCCCCTGGATCCGCCCCTGACTACTACCTACTACTACTACTACTTACTACTCCAACAACAACAACAACAACAACAGCTACTACTACTACGGCGTTTGGAGTGTTAACATTGATCTAAGTGACCTCAAAACCTATATAAATGACACTAATATTGGTCATTTTTGACAAATTTTACATTTCAGCCCCTCCACCTCCACCTCTGGACGCGCTAGGGGTGTTTAACTCCAATATTATTATCCGCCAGACTATAAGGTATATGTGTGCCAAGTTTCATTCAAATCGGTGTAGTCGTTCTTAAGATATTTCATGAAAACCATTTATACCATTATTTATATTTCACTCCCTCCACCTCCGACCCTGGACGCGTTAGGGGTGTTCTACTCCAACATTATTGTTCGCCAGACTATAAGCTATATGTGGGCCAAGTTTCGTTTAAATCGGTCGAACCGTTCTTAAGATAATTCATTAAAACTATTTATGCCATTATATCGCCATTTAAAAAGCATTGTGAAATTGTGTTCCACCCCCTCCCCCTCTGCAACGGGGTGAGTATGGGGTGACTAACCACGACAGTGTTGGTTGTCTAGTAGCAAGAAATATTTGTGGCAAGTTTGGTCAAAATCGGTTCAACCGTCTAGAAGGAGATGTGGAACATACACACATACATACAATCATTTTTATATATAAGGATAACCGATACTTGGTTAATAAGCCGTTTTTCTACAAAACTGGAAATACAATACTATTCCCAAACATACGAAAGCTCTACATTTCCACGTAGGAACACAAGTTACAATAAAAATTGTGGCAATAATAACAGTAACAATTAAAATAATAGAAGAACTTATAATAATAATTATTATTAAACAAGCAAAATTGTTTGTTTCCAGTGGAAGTCATTATTTAACAAATACACCGATTAGTAAGAAGTGTTTGTGGCTTCTAAAGAAGATAACAACTTGACACCTGTGTATAGTTTTCCCCAAATCAGAAACAGTTTCTCTACTGACAGAATTTCTACTCAAGAACAGTGAAAAATTGTTACAAAACAGAATTTTAAAAAATCTCTCCGTTACTTCCCTATTGTATACAGTATTGAGACAAATTGCAGACATCCTAAAAGCATGTTTCATTAGCTTTAAAACAAGCTATAATATGTAATGTAAGACCAACTACAGGGTGTGCTATAATGTTTGAAACAAGAATGGGTAAGTGCAAGATGCAAAAAGTTATCTCCACCTCTATCTCCGAAACCCTATATGTTCACAAACATTTTTGCTTAGAATGACCTCCCCTATCACCTCCCAAAGTCTTGGATCCAATATGGTGGCCGAAAGCATTTGTCATAAAAATACAGAGCCTAGACGCTGAAGCTAGAGACACCAAATTAGGGATGCGCACGAGTCGAGTCGAGTCGAGATTTAAGCCTGTCTCGACTCGTCTCGAGAAAATGTTGTCTCGACTCGTGTCTCGACTCGAAAATATATTGCTGTCTCGACTCGACAGTCTCTGTCTCGACTCGACTCGAATTCGAGTCGAGACAAAATATACGAGTTAAAATATACACACACATCAGCCAGACCATTATGACTACCTACCTAATTGTTAGTATGTCCACCTTTTGGCACGAATAACAACGGCAACGCGTCTTGGCGTGGTCGCAATGTTCCTCGGTGAGTCGCTGGAGAGAGTTGGCACCACATATACACACACAGGTCATCTAATTCTCGTAAATTCCGGGGGGATGCGCCCTCATGTCACATTCAATCACATCCCAGATGTGATCGATTGGGTTCAGATCCGGAGAGTTTGGGGGCCAGCACATCACTTGGAACTCGCTCCTGTGTTCCTCGAACCACTCAATCACACTCCTGGCCTTGTGACATCGTGCATTATCTTGTCGAAAAATGCCACTACCGATGGGAAACATGGCCGTCATGAAGGGGTGTACGTAGTCTGCAAGCAGCGTGCGACGCCTCGGCCGTCATGGTGCCTTACTCGAGCTCCACTAGACACATGGATGCTCACCTGAATGTTCCCCAGATAATAATTAAGCCGCAGCCAGTTTGTCTCCATCCCTCAGTACAGATGTCAAGGAGCTGTTCCCTTGGAACACGACGGATTCGCACCCTCACATCGTCATGATGAAGAAGATATCGAGATTCATCAGAAAATGCAACGCTCTGCCATTGTGCCAAGGTCTAGTGGCGATGGTCACGTGTTCATTTCAGTTGTAGTTGCCGATGTCGTGGTGTTAACATTCGCCATTGTTAGGAGTGTTCGGTGCACTGTATGTTCAGACTAGTGTTGTGAAGGCCTGTGGAAAAAAACGGAAATTTTGGGTAAAAAAAGTTTTTTTCGGTTTTCTCGAGCTGGGGAAAAAACGGAAAATTTGGGTATCATCAGAATCATCATTTCTGTTAATCACAGAATCATTTTAGTTAATATGTTAAATCAAACATATATTTCATAGAGATATCTTCATTGTTCTATGTAAAATCCCGGAAATTTTGAAACCATTAGAAAAAATCACTTGTTCGGAAATATTGGCAAAAACAGTAAAATATAGTTTAAAAACTATTTGTTGGCCTGATGCTAGTAATCTTTCTTGCTGTAACATGTCTGCAACATATACAGTGGGAAGTCGAAAATCCTAACTAATTGGGACCACAGGTAGTTCGGATTTTCAAATTGTTCGGATTTTCGAAAATGACCAAGAAAAATGCCATTTAAGCTTACATATACTGTACGGTATGTTCTTCTATCGATACAATGGTTATTCAGTACATACAGTAATTACAATACTGTACGTAATCCTCCTTACATTTAATGTTTCAGAAGAACGTGCTTGTACTCTAAATAACACTGTTCTTGTAAGTCACACTTAAAACTTATACAGGGCCGGCGCTAGCAGTTTTGCCGCCCTGGGCGGTACTATCACATGTCGCCCCTTTAGTCCGCAAACCTTATATTGACAGAAGACGTTCAAGTGTCACGAAAAAGATGCCCCTTTAAAAGCATGTATGAAATGGAAAAGTAAACAAAAAATGGAACTACTTCTCTTGAATGCTTACGTAATATTTGAGGGGCCACGATGGCTCAGTGGAAGAGTGTTCAGCTGTGGTGCATGTGCTCCGTGGTTCGATCTCAGCTCGTGCCAAGTGAACTTTGTGATGGACAAACACCGTGTGAGTGGGTTTCCTCGGGGTTCTCCCGTTTCCTACCACTTTCTTCATTCCACCATTTTCATAGTTTCTCATCATCACTGTCTGCTTTAACCTAGTCGGCATAACCGTGGGACGTAAAACTCAGATTTTTTTTTAAATTTTGCTTACATACTCCATACATGACACAATATTTCGTATGCTCGATTTCGCTGTGTACCTGGGATGTACAGCAGCACATACAGAAAATAAAATGAAAATGCTTTAGTCACGGCTAAGAATTTTACTTTTTAAGCTTATTTTATATCAAAAGGTGTTTCCAGTAGAGTATGGAGCATAAAGATAATAGAGTGAATCAAATATTACGGCAAAACTAAGTGATTATACTTTATTGAAAGAAACTTCTTGCTTTGATACGAGCAAATTCCATTATCACATTCGCGTAGTCCAATGTTTCAGCCAATTCGTGTTCTATTGATATCGCTAGACAACACAAGCGTGTTTTAGACATGCAAGAACGTAGATAGTTTTTAATAAACTTAAGTTTCGAGAAACTTCTTTCTCCACTTTCCACTGTTACTGGTAAGGTTAACAGGGGAGCAAAGTCATGTTCTTTAAGTAATTTTAAAGTCTCTTTTGGTGACCTTTCAGTCTTAATTATAGCGGATAACACTTTCAGTTCGTCTTTCAAATCATTGACGTTAATATCTTTCGATTAGGAGGTGTGTTAAAATGCTGGCAAGTTTAGTCACTTTTCAGACAAAAGTTCAGGTGGCACATATTTAAGACTACTTATATCGTAAAGAAAATTGAAATACTCGCTGTGATGTTTAAGTTGCTCAAACCTTTCTCTTAGAGCAGGGCCGGCGCAAGGGGGGGGGGTCGAGCCGTGCCACCGCCCAGGGCGGCAAGTCTAATGGGCGGCAAAAATTGTAAAAGAAAAGAATACCATCAAAATATAATGCTTGGTAATGGGCCCACATTGAAAAATAAAACTCTGTTCATCTGAGAATATAACTGAACTTACTTCACTCACACTTAGGAAAATACTCACTCAGGAAATTCGGAGCATTTTTCCTCATTTTCAATTATCAAACAGGTATCGTTCAATATTTCCCTTGCAGCGACGTAGATAAGATTTTCAGCTAGGGTGGATAAGATTATCAAGGTATACTTTATATGTTTTTCTATTCAACAATGTTCTAACGCTCCACTCCAAGTATGCAAAAGGTACACTCCCACTTGAGACCCGTGGGAGGCCCAAATAAATACCACCATTACTTAGGAAAAGATGTCCAAACTGGAATCATTCAGATTCTTAGTGAACAAATAAAAAGCAAAATGCTGTCTTTGTTGAGAGTTGCAAAATATTATAGTATAATACTTGACTGTACGCCAGATATTTCTGGTACCGAGCAAATGACAATAATCGTTCATGTACAAATTACATACAGTAATGGAGAATGCCCTGTAAAAATTTGAGAACACTTTCTTGGTTTCGTAGCGGTAACAGACACCACTAGTCTAGGACTGACAGAAGTAATAACTAAACATATAAAGGAAATTAACATTCCTATCGAAGACATAAGGGGCCAAGGATATGACAATGTTTCCAATATGAAAAGCAAACATTCAGGTATTCAGAAGAGAATTTTAGAAATAAATTCCCGAGTCTTCTATGTTCTTTGCAATAGTCATTCACTAAACCTTGTTAATGATGCAGCCACAACATTTCAGTACGCCGTTCCATTTTTTGTATAGCTAAAAAAGTTAGTTTTTTTTCTGCATCGGTTCAACATTGGGCCATACTAAAGGAACATATTAGCAGTCTCACTTTAAAACCATTGAGCACCACAAGATGCGAGAGTCGAATTGATGCTCCGACTCCATTCAGATACGAGTCCCTCGTATCAAACAGAGAAAGTTTATGATGCCTTACTTCAAATAAGTAATGGCAATAGAACAGATAGAATGGTCGCAGTCGATGCTCTGTGTATAGCAAACCAGCTGCAAAACTTTCCTTTCCTTTACTCACTAGTTGTTTGGTATGATTTTTTTCTACACATAAACATAGTAATTAAAAGTATTGATTCTCGTGTGTTGGATGCAGTTGGGGTTTCTTGACAATATATCTGAATACTTTGAGAGGAGCAGAAATGATGCAAAGTTTCAATCTTACTTAGTTGATATGATGGAGTTGTCATCAGCATTAGACATGGATGACCCACAGATAGGTAATACAGTGCAAGCTCGAGGTCGAAAGAGGAAGAGACAATTTCAGTACGAGGCAGAGGATGAAGCTATTGAAGATCCACAAACAAGATACAAGAGCGATTTTTATTACAAAGTTCTAGACGTAATTGTGTTAGCTTTAAGAGAAAAGTTTGAGCAACTGAAACATCTCATCCAGTATTTCGATTTTCATTACGATATAAGTAATCTTAAAGATATGTCACCTGAACTTTTGTCTGAAAGGGTACTGAACTTGCCGGCATTTTAACACACGAAGAATCGAAAGATATTAACTCCAGTGATTTGAAAGACGAACTAAAAGTGTTATCCGCTATAGAAGCGTAAAAGTTCAACAAAAGAAACTTTAAAATTAATTAAGAAACGTGACTTTACTCCCAATGTTAGTGTTGCACTTAGGATTTTGTTAACCTTACCGGTAACCGTGGCAAGTGGAGAAAGAAGGTTTTCGAAACTTAAGCTTATTAAAAACTATCTACGTCTTCCATGGCTGAAACACGCTTGAGTGGCCTAGCGATGATATCAATACAACACGAATTGGCTGAAACATTGGACTACGCGAATGTTATACAGAAATTTGCTCATATCTAAGCAAGAAAAGTTTCTTTCAATTAAGGTATGTTAAATTCATGTATCACTATTGTGTTCTAGTACATCATCAGGCTTAGGCTAATCACTTAATTTTGCCGTAATATCTGATTCACTATTATTTTCATGCTCCATACTTTATTGGAAACACCTTTGGTGTGGGAGACCCGGGTTCGATTCCCGGCGGGAGCTCATGTGGTTCGGATTCCACGTTAATCACTAGGTCCACGTCTCATATAGCCTCGCTGGCGCAAGGGACGCTAAACTAAAAATCAACTCAATCAACCAACTCTATTGGAAACACCTTTTGATATAAAATAAGTTTAAAAATTAAAATTCTTAGTTGTGACTAAAGCACTTTTCTTTAAAAAAAATATATTTTCTGTATGCGCTGCTGTATATCACAGGTATACAACGAAATCGAGCATACTGAATATTGTGTTATATATGGAGTCATTTAAATATTACGTAATCATTCGAGAGAGGTAGTTCAATTTTTTGCTTACTTTTACATTTCATACATGTTTTTATACGGGGCATCCTACTTTTTCGTGACACTTGAACGTTTTCTGTCAAAATAATGTTACGGGTTAAAGGGGCGGCAGTGAAAGTACCGCCCAGGGCGGCAAAAATGCTAGCGCCGGTGTAACGGTATCATTTTACCCCCGGGACAGGTTTACCCCCGGTAAAACTGTACTAGGGGGTAAACATATCCCGGCTATAACGCGGGACCAGATTACCCCCGGGATCAGATTACCCCCCCCCCCAATAAAACACAAGAAAATGAAGTAATACTCGAAATATTGTTCCATATTTAAGTTAAACACCTTACAACACTAATTAATTGCCCCACCACTTTAGTCCTTTCTCTAATTATACCCCTCCCACAAGAAAAGCGGCAAAATAGCACTCACAAAGGAAAAATCGACGCTATTAATTCTGGTTTCACTTAAAGCGTATCTACGGCATTAGTACATATACCTCAATACTAACAATTGTCAAAACACGAAATTAAGCAATTAACATAGGAAATAATGGAGGGGGGTAATCGTGTCCCGGGATCAGATTACCCCCCAAATAAAACACAAGAAAATGAAGTAATACTCGAAATATTGTTCCATATTTAAGTTAAACACCTTACAACACTAATTAATTGCCCCACCACTTTAGTCCTTTCTCTAATTATACTCCTCCCACAAGAAAAGCGGCAAAATAGCACTCACAAAGGAAAAATCGACGCTATTAATGCTGGTTTCACTTAAAGCACATCTAAGACATTAGTACATATACCTCAATACTAACAATTGTCAGAACACGAAATTAAGCAATTAACATAGGAAATAATGGAGGGGGGTAATCGTGTCCCGGGATCAGATTACCCCCCAAATAAAACACAAGAAAATGAAGTAATACTCGAAATATTGTTCCATATTTAAGTTAAACACCTTACAACACTAATTAATTGCCCCACCACTTTAGTCCTTTCTCTAATTATACCCCTCTCACAAGAAAAGCGGCAAAATAGCACTCACAAAGGAAAAATCGACGCTATTAATGCTGGTTTCACTTAAAGCACATCTAAGACATTAGTACATATACCTCAATACTAACAATTGTCAGAACACGAAATTCAGCAATTAACATAGGAAATAATGGAGGGGGGTAATCGTGTCCCGGGATCAGATTACCCCCCAAATAAAACACAAGAAAATGAAGTAATACTCGAAATATTGTTCCATATTTAAGTTAAACACCTTACAACACTAATTAATTGCCCCACCACTTTAGTCCTTTCTCTAATTATACCCCTCCCACAAGAAAAGCGGCAAAATAGCACTCACAAAGGAAAAATCGACGCTATTAATGCTGGTTTCACTTAAAGCGTATCTACGGCATTAGTACATATACCTCAATACTAACAATTGTCAGAACACGAAATTAAGCAATTAACATAGGAAATAATGGAGGGGGGTAATCGTGTCCCGGGATCAGATTACCCCCCAAATAAAACACAAGAAAATGAAGTAATACTCGAAATATTGTTCCATATTTAAGTTAAACACCTTACAACACTAATTAATTGCCCCACCACTTTAGTCCTTTCTCTTATTATACCCCTCCCACAAGAAAAGCGGCAAAATAGCACTCACAAAGGAAAAATCGACGCTATTAATGCTGGTTTCACTTAAAGCGTATCTACGGCATTAGTACATATACCTCAATACTAACAATTGTCAGAACACGAAATTAAGCAATTAACATAGGAAATAATGGAGGGGGGTAATCGTGTCCCGGGATCAGATTACCCCCCAAATAAAACACAAGAAAATGAAGTAATACTCGAAATATTGTTCCATATTTAAGGTAAACACCTTACAACACTAAATAATTGCCCCACCACTTTAGTCCTTTCTCTAATTATACCCCTCCCACAAGAAAAGCGGCAAAATGGCACTCACAAAGGAAAAATCGACGCTATTAATGCTGGTTTCACTTAAAGCGTATCTAAGACATTAAAACATATACCTCAATACTAACAATTGTCAGAACACGAAATTCATCAATTAACATAGGAAATAATGAAGGGCTGTAATCGTGTTCCGTTATCAGATTACCTCCGTATAAAGAAACAAGCTAATCAAGTGAGATTCGAAATTAGTTTTATATTAAGTTAAACACCTTACAACACTAATTAGTTGCCCCACCACTTTAGTCCTTTCTCTTATTGTACCCCTCCCACAAGAAAAAGCGGCAAAACAGCACTCACAAAGGAAAAATCAACGCTATTAATGCTGGTTTCACTTAAAGCATATCTTCGTCATTGGTACACATACCTATATATTAACCCTAGGAACACCAAGGTACTTTTGGGTTACATGGATAAGCAACGGAAAGTGGGAGTCTGATTGCTACAGCATAGAAGTCATTATTTGTCACGAAAAGTAATTTATTTTGACTGATGCGAATTTGAGATGTGTAAGACTTCATATATTTTTATTCTCTATTATTACGAGGTTTCTAAGTACAGTGTTGCAAACTGTATATTTGGAATTGTTTTAGTTACCAAGTTTTATTTATGTCGCTAAGTATGACCTACTTACTTTACTTGTTTTTGTAGAAAAAGTATCACAGATCAATAGCAACTTTGTACAGTGTAGTGTTTGTACAAAGGCGGCTTCTAAAAGCAATTTGGTGGTGGTGCAGGAAAGTGGGAAAGAAGGGGGAAGAGTGGGGAATACTTCAGTATTCCAATGAATTCAGGATTAATCTTTTATAATTCCATCCCGATTATCCTTGGAATGGCGATTTTTTTTTTCAAATTTTGTTTCCGCGAAAAGATATACATTGTGAGGGACGTTTATTGGACACTATAGGGAATCTCACCAGTAAAGCAGTGTTGTCAACACAATAATTGTTACAGTTTTTCTAGTAGCACAACGTCAGGGTTTTGCACCTATGGAATGAATATGTAAAACGTAAGCAAACAAGCTACGATTTCTCTGTCAGGTTTGTAAACTAACACACTACATCATGAATATTACAAGGGATACATTGCAAGAAACGTACCACTGATTCCA
>NC_137462.1:247182365-247288310 GCF_964235325.1 Thermobia domestica
GAATAATATATGTTCAAAAATAGATACATTTGGTGATTGTATCTATCATTGGTACTGTATATTAACAACTGTCGGAATACTAAATTCAGTAATAAACATAAGAAGTAATGAAGGGGGTAATCGTGTCCCTGGATCAGATTACCCCCATATAAAAAAACAAGCAAATCAAGTGATATTCGAAACGTTGTTCCGTATAAAGTTAAACACCTCAGAACAGTAATTAGTTCGTCCACCGGTTTAGTCCTTTCTCTTACTATAACCCTCCCCCAAACAAGAAGGGGCATAATAGCACTCACAAGGGAAAAATCAACGTGATTAGTGAAGGGTTCTTTTAACGCATATCTCCAACATTAGTGCTCATAAATGTATACTAACAATGCGGAAGAGTAAATTCGGTAATCAACATAGGAAATAATGAAGTTGGGTTTCCTGGTCCCGGGATCGAATTATGCCACACAAAACGTAATCAAATAAAGTGATATTCGAAATGTTGTTCTCTGCTAAGTTAAACACCTCGAGACAGTAATCAGTTTACCCGACGCTTTATTCCTTTGTCTCATTATATTCCTCTGAAGGAAAGCCAGTAAAGGAACCCTGAGGCGATTACTATCCACCATAATGTGTTATTCTGCATTGCTGCTCACTTCTTTCAGATACTGATATTTGTAATAATGTATAGGTACGTTCTTTTAAGGGGAGTTTAAAGTAGATTCCCCAAGAGATGACTGGAAATTTTCCCAAGTATTAGAGTATGTTTTTGTAGAAAGATACATTATTAAAAATAAGTCAAACAGGTTCAACAGATCAATATTAAAACTTTGCTCATAACCAATTGAATCTCCAATAAGAATAATTCGTGCAGTTATCTGATAGTTCGTTTCTTTTCTTTGTCAAAGAGGTAAATTTTTAATAAAGTATACGGACCACCACACTAAACGTCCTCGCTCCAACTTCTTAAAATAAGTGGTGATATTGTGGAGATGTTTAACATTTATTTGGAAAATAGAATAAAAGAATATATTTGTGCAGAACTTCATTTGAGGAAATTTTCCGTCCCAAAACTTTTTCCATATTGTATATTAGAGTTAGTTATGAAATATTACTAGGGTAACTGAAAGTAAGTTCACCATTGAAATGCAATTTATTTCTAATGAGTTTGGTTTACAAAAGTAACTCATTTATATATTTACTATGTCCGTGTGTGTATGTATGTATGTGTGTCCGTCTGGGAGACAAAAATCTCAAGAACTCATGGATCAGAAACAATTTTGGCCAAAATATAAAGGATCAAAAGTTATGAGACTAGTTTGTTATTTTCTCAACTATCTACTCAAATCGGAAGTGCTTCAAATATACCATTTTCAGTTTTACTGTTAATCACCCTATAACAAAAACGGTAAATAGATAATGAGATGTGGTTTTCTGCAATCGATTAAGCGCCTCAAGAACATACTTCAGGTCCATCCACATTTTTCTACTAAAACCGAAAGTGGTTCAAATTTCCTATAATTTCCGGTTTCAATAAAAATGGAATTACATAGAGCAGAAACGGTAAAAGAAAGAAGCGTTTTTCTCCAGTCCATTAAGCGTCTCAAGGAATAGCTTTCATTTAATTCGTTAATCTTGAACTAAAACTGGAAGTGGTAGAAATTAACCCCAATTCTGGTTTCAATACTTATCTCAAAACAATAGAAATTGTAACATATAGCAAGAACACATCTCGAGAGCTACTTGATGGATCATCACCAATTTTATACTAAATATAAAGGATCAAATGTTAGAACTCGTTTGTTAACAGAACCATGTATTCAAGCCGGAAGTGGTTCAAACAAACCATCTCCGGTTTTAACATTGATCACCATACAACAAAAACGGTAATAGAGAGAGAGAAGTAGTTTTCTCCAACCAATTAAGCGCCTCAAGAATATATTTCAATTTCACCCGCAACTTTCTACTAAAACCAAAAGTGGTTCAAATTCACTACAACCTCCGGTTTTAATAAAAGGTTCAATAATTATTAGTATAGAGGTATATGTACTAATGCCATAGATACGCTTTAAGTGAAACCAGCATTAATAGCGTCGATTTTTCCTTTGTGAGTGCCATTTTGCCGCTTTTTCTTGTCGGAGGGGTATAATTAGAGAAAGGACTAAAGTGGTGGGGCAACTAATTAGTGTTGTAAGATGTTTAAATTAATATAGAACAACATTTCGAATATCACTTGATTTGCTTGTTTTTTAGGGGGGGTAATCTGATCCCGGAACACGATTACCCCCCTCCATTATTTCCTAAGTTAATTGCTGAATCTCGTCTTGTGACAATTGTTAGTATAGACGTGTATGTACTAGTGTCTTAGATATGCTTTAAGTGAAACCAGCATTAATAGCGTCGATTTTTCCTTTGTGAGTGCTATTTTGCCGCTTTTCTTGTGGGAGGGGTATAATTAGAGAAAGGACTAAAGTGGTGGGGCAATTAATTAGTGTTGTAAGGTGTTTAACTTAAATATGGAACAATATTTCGAGTATTACTTCATTTTCTTGTGTTTTATTTGGGGGGTAATCTGATCCCGGGACACGATTACCCCCCTCCATTATTTCCTATGTTAATTGCTGAATTTCGTGTTCTGACAATTGTTAGTATTGAGGTATATGTACTAATGCCGTAGATACGCTTTAAGTGAAACCAGCATTAATAGCGTCGATTTTTCCTTTGTGAGTGCTATTTTGCCGCTTTTCTTGTGGGAGGGGTATAATAAGAGAAAGGACTAAAGTGGTGGGGCAATTAATTAGTGTTGTAAGGTGTTTAACTTAAATATGGAACAATATTTCGAGTATTACTTCATTTTCTTGTGTTTTATTTGGGGGGTAATCTGATCCCGGGACACGATTACCCCCCTACATTATTTCCTATGTTAATTGCTTAATTTCGTGTTCTGACAATTGTTAGTATTGAGGTATATGTACTAATGCCGTAGATACGCTTTAAGTGAAACCAGCATTAATAGCGTCGATTTTTCCTTTGTGAGTGCTATTTTGCCGCTTTTCTTGTGGGAGGGGTATAATTAGAGAAAGGACTAAAGTGGTGTGGCAATTAATTAGTGTTGTAAGGTGTTTAACTTAAATATGGTACAATATTTCGAGTATTACTTCATTTTCTTGTGTTTTATTTAGGGGTAATCTGATCCCGGGACACGATTACCCCCCTCCATTTTCTCCTATGTTAATTGCTGAATTTCGTGTTCTGACAATTGTTAGTATTGAGGTATATGTACTAATGTCTTAGATGTGCTTTAAGTGAAACCAGCATTAATAGCGTCGATTTTTCCTTTGTGAGTGCTATTTTGCCGCTTTTCTTGTGAGAGGGGTATAATTAGAGAAAGGACTAAAGTGGTGGGGCAACTAGTTAGTGTTGTAAGGTGTTTAACTTAAATATGGAACAATATTTCGAATATCACTTGATTTGTTTGTTTTTTAAGGGTGGTAATCTGATCCCGGGACACGATTACCCCCCTCCATTATTTCCTTTGTTAATTGCTGAATTTCGTGTTTTGACAATTGTTAGTATTGATGTATATGTACTAATGCCGTAGATACGCTTTAAGTGAAACCAGCATTAATAGCGTCGATTTTTCCTTTGTGAGTGCTATTTTGCCGCTTTTCTTGTGGGAGGGGTATAATTAGAGAAAGGACTAAAGTTGTGGGGCAACTAGTTAGTGTTGTAAGGTGTTTAACTTAAATATGGAACAACATTTCGAATATCACTTGATTTGTTTGTTTTTTAAGGGTTGTAATCTGATCCCGGGACACGATTACCCCCCTCCATTATTTCCTATGTTAATTGCTTAATTTCGTGTTCTGACAATTGTTAGTATTGAGGTATATGTACTAATGTCTTAGATGTGCTTTAAGTGAAACCAGCATTAATAGCGTCGATTTTTCCTTTGTGAGTGCTATTTTGCCGCTTTTCTTGTGGGAGGGGTATAATTAGAGAAAGGACTAAAGTGGTGGGGCAACTAGTTAGTGTTGTAAGGTGTTTAACTTAAATATGGAACAACATTTCGAGTATTACTTCATTTTCTTGTGTTTTATTTGGGGGGTAATCTGATCCCGGGACACGATTACCCCCCTACATTATTTCCTATGTTAATTGCTTAATTTCGTGTTCTGACAATTGTTAGTATTGAGGTATATGTACTAATGCCGTAGATACGCTTTAAGTGAAACCAGCATTAATAGCGTCGATTTTTCCTTTGTGAGTGCTAATTTGCCGCTTTTCTTGTGGGAGGGGTATAATTAGAGAAAGTACTAAAGTGGTGGGGCAACTAATTAGTGTTGTAAGGTGTTTACCTTAAATATGGTACAATATTTCGAGTATTACTTCATTTTCTTGTGTTTTATTTGGGGGGTAATCTGATCCCGGGGGTAATCTGGTCCCGCGTTATAGCCGGGATATCTTTACCCCCTAGTACAGTTTTACCGGGGGTAAACCTGTCCCGGGGGTAAAATGATACCGTTACACCGGCCCTGTCTTAGAGCTAACACAATAGCGTGTAGAACTTCGTAATAAAAATCGATCTTGTATCTTATTTGTGGATCTTCAATAACTTCATCCTCTGCCTTTACTGAAACTGTCTCTTCTTTCGACTTCGAGCTTGCACTGTATTACCTATCCATGGATCATCCATATCTAATGTTGATGCCAACTCCATTGCATCAGCTAAGTAAGATTGAAACTTTGCATCATTTCTGCTCCTCTCAAAGTACCCAAATACATTTTCAAGAAACCCGACTGCATCCAGCACATGACAATCAATGCTTTGGAGACTTTGCCTTACTATGTTTATGTGGAGTAAAAAGTCATGCCAGATAACGAGTGAGCAAAGGAAAGTAGCCACGCAGCTGGTTTGCTATACACAGAACATCGTGGGTGACCATTCTATCTGAACTATTGTCGTTACTTACTTGAAGTAAGGCATCATAAACCTCCCCTATTTGATATCTAACACGTAAGTTGAGTCAGAGCATCAATTCGGCTCTCCCACTTTGTGGTGCTTAATGGTTTTAAAATGAGACTGCTAATATATTCCTTTAGTATGGTCCAACGTTGAACTATACAAAAACTGAAACGGCGTACTGAGGTGCTGTGGCTGCATCGTTAACGACAAGGTTTAATGAATGACTACTGCAAGGAACATAGAAGGCTCGGGAATATATTTCTAAAATTCTCTTCTGAATACCTGAATGTTTGCCTTTCATATTGGAACCATTGTCATATCCTTGGCCCCTCATGTCTTCGATAGGAATGTTCATTTCCTTCAAATGTTTATTATTAGTACTTCCGTCAGTCCTAGGCCAGCGGTGTCTGTTCCCGGTACGAAACCAATGAGTTTTCAACCAATTTGTAAATTAGTTAAATTTAGCTGCTAGAACCTAAATGTCTTTAGATGCTGTAGACTAAACGGCCTGTCTCAAGTGGAAGTGTACCTTTTTCATATTTGGAGTGGAGTATTAGAGCATTGCTGAATAGAAAAAATATAAAAGACACCTTGAAAATCTTATGCACCCTAGCTGAAAATCTTCGTTGCTGCAAGGGAAGTATTGAACGAGATACCTGTGGCTAGTAGTTCGGTAATTGAAAATGAGAGGGAATGCTGTGAATTACCTGAGTAAATAATTTCCTGAATGTGAGTGAAGTAAGTTCAATTTCATTCTCAGGTGAATACAGTTTTATGTTCCATTTGTGGGCCTATTACGAAGCATTATATTTTAATAGTATTCTTTTCTCTTTTTTCAAATTTTGCCGCCCATTAGACTTGCCGCCCTGGGCGGTGGCACGGCTCGACCCCCCTCGCGCCGGCCCTGAACTTATAGGCCTAAGAAAAAATAAGAATAAAAATACATGACAAACAATTACATATAAATGAACTTTTGTAAAAACACTGACTTCACATAACGTCGATGGACACGCTATTGTTTGTTCATCGCTAGCGTTAAGACAAAATGTTAAAAGCTTCTAGGGACCGCGTTCGGATTTTTGACGTTAGGATTATCGACGTCCTACTGTATATACAATGTATTTCGCTAACGGAAAAATACTTAAAGCAACAGGTTTTAATTCTACTTTACACATATATACCGCACAGGTGAGTAAATTTCAGCAGCGAGAAATATATTAAGTGAAACATCCGTTAGTTATTATTACAGACTAGCAGAATATTCGTTCTTCGCACGGGGAGAATACGTTTCATTTTGGACACAAAGGGCATCAAAACTGTCACCAATGAACTTGTGGAGCCCCAAAACTATGAATTTGACATTAATATCGATAATTTTCAATTATCTTTACATGTCACCATCCCCCTTAGAGTACTACTGGGGCTGAATTTGTGGATTTAAACGGCATCTTCTGTTCATCTCAGCGAATATGGATTCGAGGCCATTTTCGATCATGTATATATCTATATCTACCTACCTACCTACATATATATATATATATATATATATATATATATATATATATATATATATATATATACAGAGGCGGATCCAAGGGGGCTATAGGCCCCCCCTTCACACTCAAGTATACACTGCATAAAATGGGCTTCAATCATGCTTTACACCGGATAAAACTGAAAACTATGGTTTAGTCCCTTCCTTGATCATATCCTGGATCCGCCACTATATATATATATATATATATATATATATATATATATATATATATATATATATATATATATATATATATATATATATATATATATATATATATATATGTATATATAATGCTCAAAAATTAGGGGTTCAGCTGAAATATCACACAAGACCTTAAGATAATGTATAAGAATGTGTTTGACTCATATATATCATACAAAAAGGATTGCTTTAAGATACACTAGAAAAATGGGGCACAGAAAACAAGACGGTTATGTGTGCACCTCTCGAACTGCTCACAAACAGGCAAGGCAACAACACTGATTGTTCCTTAATATGTCATATGATCACTTCGAATAGCCAACAGAGCCTCGCACCTGCGTGGCATGGATTCAATCAGATTATCGATGAGTTCTTGGGGGATGTTGTGCCACTCATCCAGAAGAGCGATTTCCAGCTCTGGAATGGTTGTTGGATTTACTGGCCTAGCTGCAATTCGTCTGCCAAGCATATCCCACACATGTCCAATTGGAATTAGATCCGGAGAGCATGCTGGCCACTTCGTCCGAGCGATACCCTCAGCATCCAGCATCCCATCCACTAACCGAGCTCTGTGAGGACGAGTATTTTCATCCATGAAAAGGAACGAATCAGCAATGACACCAGCATAAGGAAGAACAAGAGTTTTCATGATCTCATTCCTATATCTCATCCGAGAGCCGTCAAAGAGTCATTTCGGATGATGTGGAGCTCAGTACGCCCACCAATGCTGATTCCTGACCATACTATCAGTCCACCATCATGATACTGGGATCTTTCTCGCACAAACATTGGATTGTGTCGTTTTCCACACTCTCTCCAGATGAAAACACGTCGATTATCAGGCTCCACACTGAATCGAGACTAGTCAGAGAAAAAATCATTGCCCCATTCATTGCGTCCCCACCCACGATGATCCTCCGCCTACGCTCTTCGATCAACACGGTGTCGTGCAGTTAATGGGACACACACCTCAGGCCTACGTGCGTAGAGATCTCGAAGGCGATTGCGGACCGTTTGACTGGATATTGTGCGTCCTGTTGTTGTTCGGAAGGCTCGCGGGAGCAGAGTTGTATTCTGTCGCCGGTTTCAACGGGCTGTTAACAAGAGATAACGATCGTCTCTGGCTTTGGTTGCTAGTGGACGGCCCTGTCCTTGTCTTCTTCGAACACTTCCAGTTGTTTGAAATCGATTCCACAATCGGGACATTACACCTTGAGCCACTCCTATGGCATGTGACACCTCCCGCTGTGACTGACCAGCTTCCAACCTGCCGACAGCTCGCCATGCCAACGATTCTGGCAAATCACGTTGTTGCGCAATTTCACTACGTAGATTTGTGACGCACTAAACACAATGAGAACAAAGGTATCCTGGAGCTGGAATGTGTTGGCAGCGCCACACTACAAAATGATATCTGGTAGCGCCACGTCACTGATCACGTGCACATATGTTCCAAACGGTTCGTTTACACGTTGGTCCTTCATGATTTTAATCTGAACTGGACACGATACAGTGTTTTCACATTATTCGTAAGAAGTTTCAGATGTGTTTTTATCTGATTCCCTAATTTTTTATCAGTATATATATATATATATATATATATATATATATATATATATATATATATATATATATATATATATATATATATATATTAGCTAAATATGCCCATTCTTCGCATGAAAGTCAAGGCCTGACAGCGAAAACTATGGATCTGAGACTAAATCGATCATTTTGGATTACTTTTACATGTCTCGGAATCCAACCAGGGGGTCTCAGGGAGGCGTTTACAGGAACATGTAAAAGTGGTAGGAAATGGCCGATATTATTGTCGAATTCATAGTTTTCGCGGTCGCTGAAATCAATGGTGAAACTCTGATCGCATTAATTTCCAAATTCACCCTATTCGTGCCGGGGGTCACCGGGAGGCGGATACCGCCCCCCGGAGACCCCGCTAACTCCCGGCCCGCATACAATTGTAGCTGAATTTGCATATCATCGCTAATGGAATTGTCACCATTGATTTCAGCGACCGCGAAAACTATGGATTTGACACTAATATCGGTCATTTTGGATTACTTTTACTTGTCTCGGTATCCGACCTCCCCCCCGAGACCCCAGGCCCGAATAGGGTGAATTTGGAAGATAATGTGATCAGAGTTTCACCATAGATTTCAGCGACCGCGAAAACTATGAACTCAACAGTAATATCGGCCATTTTCTACCACTTTTACATGTCCCTGTAAGCGCCCCCTCAGACCCCTTGGTTCGACTTTTGAAAAAAGTTTCGTCTTGATCTGGGGCCTGGGCCAAGGTACCAATGACCAAAATTTGGTAACTCTCGGTCCACTCGTCTGGTCCCCAGGCCGCATACAGACAGACAAATACACAAACAAACTATTTATTTTATTTATATTAGACTAGATAGGTTCTTGCAAATTATGCCAGATTTTCATATTATCTTTCCGTACTAATTTTAAAGACCTGCTCCTACTTATCTTTATATATATATATATATATATATATATATATATATATATATATATATATACAGTATATCTATATTTATATCTATCTATATCTATATATGTATATAACAAACGCAGGAATTACCCCCTACATAACGCTCCTGGAGGACCCCTTTCTCAAAAAATTTGCTGGGGAAACACTTGTAGAAACTTCAGTTTTCGTGCCGGACGATTACCGAGACCTGGTAAAAAGAACTTCTTTACGATCGAATTTTATTAAAAATAGTTCTCCTCAGGTTAGTATTCACTGAGAATATTTTTATAAAATTTAAATTTGATGGGTAAATCAGTGGACTTTGAATACATTCACATCGTATCCACTGAGTTGTGTACCTCCAGACATGGGCGGCCGAAGTAAATTTTCTAGGGGGGCATCATCAATGTTTGCTATATTAGTCTGGCATTTAATGTACATGGTTTGTTATATTACGTATACATTTTCGTGAGCCAGGGAGGTTCATTCTTATCAAACACGGAGATTATGAAGGAGCAGATCTACTGTACAAAATACAATAAAAACATCTCTTTCGGATTTCTATCATCTTGCAGTCCAACCTCGAGACGGAAACTTAAGAGATAGGCTTTTTGTTTTTAAACAAGATAACGTGCCTAGCGACGGCTTTACATTGTGAAGATTATATTAGTGAAAATTAAACGGATATAATTTTACAACTTACTAAATGTTGAGCTCCCCGTTGTAATGTGGTTAGCGTATGCGCCTTTCTCGAACGAGGTTTGATTCATGGTAGGAGCTCAGTGTTTCAAATCCGACGTTAAACTGTAGGTTCACGTCTTGTAGAGCTTTGCTCCTGAAAGCGACGCTAAACTATAATCTAATTTAATATTACTAAATATTAAAAAATCATGACTTACCAAGGTGATGTCAATTTGGCAGTCATAAATCCATTTTTTACTTTCAATTAATCCAGTGGATATTAATATAACAATTACAAGACACATGCGCATATAAATACTCAGAAACAAGCACATACACACATACACATACACAAATATGAACGCTTCAAATCTATTTACATGTGGTGGACTGCGCTGCATCAAGCACTGTTATCTTCGTCATCATCTTCTCATGTATCTGCATTATTTGATTCATCCACAGCTTTGTTATTTGTACGCATCATTCATTTTTGCATTTTCGGGAGAGTTCAGGATTCTTTCTTCATTTAAAGAGTCGGTTCTCTGTATTGGAAAAAGAATCAGGGGAGGAAGGGGGAATTTATACTTTATGAATGGATAACATTTTAAGAAATATATACAAAACATATACGCAGCACTGAAGCATTTATTTTAGCGGTGTACTACTAGTGGTCCCCTGATGATCATACCCTCTCCCCTCTCAATTGTAAAGTGAGAAGGGACAGAAAAATCCCAGATAACCTCACACTCAGGGTTCAGTTGACAATAATAAAACTACGGGTAAGTAAACATCTTGAGCAGAGTCACGTTTTGCTTATTTTTGAACATTTCTGTGAATTCAACAATACAACAGCGGAAATACTAACTGGGTTTATTACTCCAGCTATCGCTTCAACTAAGGGATAATTCCCAACGGTCAGTGAGCCATCTAAATATTCGTTCTTTTTCTGTTCTCCAGAGGAAAAAATGAAATTTTGCCAAGATGCTAAAGTCAAGATTCTAGATTCTAAATGGGAGTGAATAATGCTAGATCTAGCACCAAGATGCTAGATATGGCTTCACTGGCGGGCTTCGATATCTACAGAAGTTTGTGCCAAAGCATACAAAGAAACAATAGCACAATAGTTTCGATAACATCTGTGTGGTCCTTCGGTAGGCTACACATCCGGTAAGAAGCTCAATCCTAAAAAGTTTGGACTACACCCGTGGCCAAAACAAAAGACTCGTAGCCGGCTTGTACAGATAATTGAATTCAAATTTTCAAGTATCCATTTACTGAATGCCCATATCGTGTATGCATGCATTTGCATTATTTAATAAGTAAATAAATTACACACACAATTAATTATGTCAGTGATAAACGGTGTTTATTGAAAAAAACTCTCCAAACAATGAAGATTAATCTTAGACTGGAGAAATGGTTATCCTTCGTTTTCATTATCATTTGGCCATGAAACAAACGCCTGACAGACATACAACCCCTATATACAACTATGTGATGTTGGAGTATATAACTTGTAGGGTATGATGCTTTACTTTTTCAAAAATTTCAGTACTTCTAGTGAAATGAAATCTTTAGTTGTACGTTCCACGGTTATGCCGTCTAGGCTAAAGGAGACGGTGATGATGAGAAATAAATGAAATGGTGGAATGAAGAAAGTGGGAGGAAACGGAAGAACCCCGAGAAAACCCACGAGCACGGTGTTTGTCCAGCACAAAGTCCACACGACGCAATCTGGGATCGAACCAGGGACCCCAAGCACCGGAGGTGAACGCTCTACCACTGAGCCACCGCGCCTCCACAGTACTTCTAGTGTACCCCTAAAAATGTAATAAAGAACTAATGGCCATATTTAAAAAATATATATTCAATGAGAACTGGACAATTTACACAAAATTTGGAATCGACAAATAAAAACGGCACGTTTCTAGAACTTGTGGGTTCGAGATCTCATTGTTGAAAGGATTGGAGACAAACATATAATCTTTTCTGTGAGGAGAAACATATACGCGTAAATCTAGTATTTTAATATATAGATAATAATTGGAATAGTTTTATTTTCGAGTGCTATTTTTTAATATTGGCAATATTGAAATTTTTGAACTTACATTTTTCACGTGTTTGAAAAAAGAGATATCATTACTGGTAAAATTATCCTAATACAAACATATTTTTTTCAATTTTTCCGGAAAATCGAAAAAGTTTTTTAAAAACACAGGTTCAAAATTTCCGGAAATTTGAGAACACTAGTTCAGACACACTTGTACTTTGCCCAGCATTAAACTCTGATCTTAGTTCCGACGCAGTTCGCTGCCTGTTCTGTTTTACCAGTCTGCACAGCCTACGACGTCCGACATCTGTAATGAGGTGGGGGGCGCCCAATCCCTCGACATTTGGACGTCTTCTCCCCTTGGTTTCGCCACTTGTTGAAGACAATCACCACAGCACTCCTCGAACACCTGACAAGTCCTGCAGTTTCCGAAATTTTCGTGCCGAGTGTTTCTGAGCGAGTACTTTTTTCAAAATAATTTTAAAAATTATAGAAAGACTTTCGAGACATTCGAGTCGAGATATACGTTTGTCTCGACTCGTCTCGAATTTTACAGTGTATCTCGACTCGAATTCGAGTCGAGTCGAGTCGAAATTCGAGACATGTCTCGACTCGTGCGCATCCCTACACCAAATGTGGTATAAATAATGACCATCACGAGGAGGTTAGAAACAGAAAATAAATTTGGGAAAAGTCTCCATCCTGAATCCAATATGACTCCTAAAATATAAGCACAGTATATGCACAGCCCGAACTACTGAACCTAAAAATACGAAATTTGGTATAAAACCCTTTCATCAAACGTGCATTAAAACAATAATAAAAATGTTCAAGAAGTCGCCATCTTGAATCCAATATGGCGGACGAGAATATATTTCACAGTCGCTGGGGATAGAAACATCAAATGTGATACAACTATTGATTATCAATATGTGATCACGCAATGAAGTATGAAAAAAATCGTCATCTTGAATCCAATATGGCCTCCTAAAATAAAAATCAAAGCTATATGTACAGTCAAAGTGCTGAAGTTATATGTACCAAATTTGGTAGAAATATTTTTGAGAATGAGCAAGTCAAGGAAACAACGCCAAATTTTGAAAAAGTTGCCATCGTGGATCCTATTTGTCAGCCTAAATAAAATGAGTGTATATGCACAAACCAAATGGCTGAAGCTATACAAACACAGAATTTGGTATAAATGTGCATTATGATAAATTGGTAAATCCATTAGGTAAATTGGATAATACCAAGAATGTAATGGAGGGAATACGAGTGTATTCGGCGTATACTTACCTTCAATTTTGAGACACCATTGTATGGCTACCTAAAATTTTTGAAGTCTATATACCGCATCTATAGAGTGTGTAATAAATGTCAGAGCGTATACCCACCTAAAATTTTAGGATGACATCACTGGAAACTTTGAAAATGTTGTCATATTGAATTCAATATGGCAACCGTTCATACAATTTCAAAGTAGCCACCATTTCCGTACAATGTAAGCGTAGTTTGTTTTCGTCCACTTTTTCGAGGGCTTTTCAGATATCTTCGCTTTTTTTTGTATTTTCATTTTGTTGGTTTAATTCAGATGCCAATTGGTAGTTGTTTCGACTAAAGTCATATCCAGGAAAAAGTTCCTATTTCGTGATTGCGACCATATTGAATCCAAGATAAAAACCATTTCAAAGTTTCATATTATCCCATTTACGTAGTCATCATAATGCACATTTATACCAATATAATAATGGTACACCAGCAACGAATGATTCTAAATTTGGACGTAATGGCGCTGGTAGTATAAAAACAGCTTGTGCATAACTGAATAATCTTTGCACTTTTAAGTACCTTTATTATTAATCATACGCAACGTACTAGGTAATTACCAAGGATCTTATAAAATAAGGATCTGCCCTTACAACAAAATATTGAAGCCATACGTCACAGTTCCGCCACCCCTACTCTGCCCACTCCGCCCAATAGGATCGTAATGTTTTGAGCCAACAATCATGGCGGAAACGAAAGTTGCCAATCAGACGATGGCAAAAACGAGAGTAGCCAATCAGACGTGCCGATGCTCGGTTGCTTTTTGGCTTCACCGATTTAATAGGATGAAGATACATATGGGCAGATCCTGTATTTATAACATCCTTGGTAATTACGGTACGGAATTTCTATGCAACTCTTCGGGAAGGAGTAATGAACTCATTATAACGGAAAAAAGATGAATAAACAAACAATAATACACTGTCCATCAATAAATATTTCATACATTCTCTCACACTTACTACTAAAATCTATGCTACTCACTTCCACACATGCACATCACATTCCACATATACAAGAAGGTAAATACTGACGCATATAACTATACATGCAAATACATAAATTATCACATCACTCAACTAATTATGAACCAAATAAGATTATCTGATTTACCTAATCGGCTCTATAAACTGAAGAGAAGGGAAAAGAAATGATCAGAGCCAAGTAGCCCTTCTGCAAACTAAATCATGTTTTTCAATTTCTGTATTAACGCTATTGCAAGGATATATCAAAACTACTAATTATGAGGTCCCTTTCCTGAAGCGAAAAGGAGGACCCTGAAAAGAAAATTCGTTTAACCCATTTCGGTTCGAAGCTTGATCAACTTACGAGTAAATGAGAGTCCCTTTTTTTTTGTTTACAATACCATAATGAAAATTACTCTAACTGTTAAGATTCCAATATCTTTGGGACTCTGATGCGTCCAACAACCTTATTTGTTAATTTTAACTAATGTTACCTGTTATTCCTGTCATTTTATCTATGAAATCACGAAAAATATCTGCAGCAAACTAACGTAGTTGTTGCTTGAATCGTCGCAAGTTCTAGAAAGAGCATTCTCGCTCCTTGATACCATAGCGTCAGAAAATAGTTCAAGCAGAACAAAGGGTTTCGGCAGTGGAAAATATATAAAACGAATAGAAAATGGTAAAAACTGGATAAAACCGGATCTTAGGAGGATATGGGTATCTTAGAGGGACCAAGGGGGTCTAAGTTATTTTGCCAAAACTCAGATTGATGGTTAATTCCGAGAATTTCTGCCCATTAACAGGCCTATATTTTTGTGTAGCGTTAAGATGATGGTTTCAATATTTGTCCATTTGAAATACCCATATCCAAGATATTATCATGTAATAATGTACAAATAATATATTATTCCCCAAAAACATGGGCGGCGATTAGGGGGGCAAAGGGGGGCAGTTGCCCCCGCACTTTTTTGAAATAACCCATTAATGTATATTGTTTCATTTAGAAATGAAAAGTTTTTGTATGTATTATTAGTTCATAGATAAATTGGTGCCATATATTTGCCGTTCCGTGAGTACGTATTGGCTGTCTTCCTGTGGAGTAAAGAAAACAACAGGAATTGCGTTTTAATTGCCACAGAAAATAACCCTAAAATTAACCTATTGGAGCACAAACATTTTAGCATACTTTTACTTTTTACAAGGGATCGATATGTTAGTCAGCTGCTTTGAAACTAATTCAGAGAGTATTCCGCAAAAGAAGAAAAAAAAAAGTATTTCACAAGTTATTTTTTAATTGCACAAAAATTGGCAGTTCCTAAAATGTCTTTTCTTCTTTCTAAAGTAAGGGAAAAACGCGTAATAAGAAACAACTTCTATCTTTACCATTGTTTTGTAGTGTAATATATGAGTGAAGTGGGTGTTAGGAGTGTACGAGTGTATATACAATTAAATTTAGTGAATTCAACATAATTCTAGGTTTTAGTGTTATTTTGTATAACTGGAGTATGGAGTGAATCTAAGTATTGTTGTGTTTTGATGTGCTCCAAGAAAGTGAAAACTGCACCTAATGGCAACGAATATGTTTCGGAAAGTTGCAAATGCAAATATTTCTTTAAATGTCGTAGCATATGCTTGTAGTATTTACTGTCTTTCATTTTCTAAGAGTAATAACATACATTTAATAGCATGTGTGGAATTAAAAATTAAGTTGTTCATTAATCCCTGTTTCAATATGACTTTTGCAAAACAAGCATCATTATTTATTACTATGATTAATATTATCCTTTCTATTTATTTGTTTTGCAAATTTGTTATTCAATAATCTGATCACACAGTTTTCCAGAGAGAATTTTAAGATGTTCATGAGCAAGGAATCAAATCTCTTCTTACATTTTTGCTGTTTAAGAGTACAAAGGGCTACTACCTACTGGCGTTGCTCTTGTCAATTTACTTAATAAAATATGAAATACTATATACGGTATTTTAACTGAAAAAGATAGTATCCTATTAGTTATACAACCTTTCGTCAAACAAAATATTAGAAACAAGCAGAAAATTAATCTTTATATGCAAATATTCAGATCATGTCTTGACCCCCCACTTTTAACATCCAACCGCCGCCACTGCCCAAAAATATAATCTCTACTAAATTATTCCAAGCTTCCACATTTTGAGTTGAATAATAATCGAATGAATACATTATATAAACCGAAAATATATTTAAGAAAAATTACATTGTATAGTATGTGCAAAAAATAGCGGAACCCTCCCAACAAAAATTTCATTACACAAATTGTAATGGTACATTACAAGCTGGCTGTCGGAATCGAAGGTTACTGTTAATTTGATAGACGTGGTAGAGCTCAGAGCGGTGGCTCAGTGGTAGAACGTTCACCTCCAATGCTTGGGGTCCCTGGTTCGATCCTCGCTCGCCCCGTGTGAACTTTGTGGTGGACAAACATTGTGCTCGTGGGTTTTCGCGGGGTTCTCCCGTTTCCTCCCACTTTCTTCATTCCACCATTTCATTCATTTCTCATCATCACCGTCTCCTTTAGTCCAACCGGCATAACCGTGGTACGTAAAACTTAAAGATTTATTTCCTTTTCTACAGGTGTTGGTTTTCCGCCACTGGTGAGTTTTCGAGTGTTTCGTCACCGTCCTTAAACTTGTTAAACCACCGCTGCACTGTAAACGTAGTCACGACAACCTTACCAAAGGCCTGGCATATCTTCTGCCCCGCTGCAGCGGCGTTTGACCTCAGTTTGAATTCGTACAGCATACACGCCCTTATGACGCTCTGTGATGGTCTCATGTTCACTCTGTCTTTACGCAAGTTCCGGTTGTAACTGAACTGCCACAATCGGGTAGTTTGTTGGATATACCCATACCAACAACTAACCTTTGCCTTATCTCCATTCGCACTCAACTCAGGGTGTGATGGCCAATAGAACACAGACCTCCACAAAAAGCGATAGAACATCCATAATTTACCGTATTACGGTCCCGACGCACTTCCATGTATTTAGTTTTCCTTGCATTTGCTTCTAAACCCATGCCCCTGCAAGCGTTTAATAAGATCTGTGCATTTCTTTCTATTGTTCTCCTGTCATCCCCTATTAAATTTACATCATCAGCGTACGCATAACCTGGTGGATACCGTTCAATTCTAGGCCCTGGTTGCTATCTTTGATTTTCCTTATAGCGTATTCCAGCACAAAATTAAATAATAATGGCGACAACGCATCTCCTTGTTTCAGGCCATTCTCGACGTGAAAGCTCGTGGCCAAAAATTTTCCTACCCGGACTTTACTTTGGGATTCATTTAAACATGCCTTAATTGATCTAATTAGCCTTTTCGGTATTCCAAATTCTGTAAGAACGTTGTACAATGTTTCTCCCCTAACCGAGTCGTAAGCCTTTCTAAAATCAATAAATAGTTGATGTACCGGGCTACTGTATTCCCACTTCTTTTCGAGTGTTTGACGAATGGTAAATATTTGGTCGATAGTTGATCGATTTCGTCTAAATCCACACTGATAATCTTCAATCATTTCATTTGCGTATGGGGTCAATCTTGCTAATAGAATATTTGAAAGGATTTTATAGGATGTTGACAGAAGAAAGATGCCTCGATAATTATTACAGTCAGTTTTGTCGCTTTTCTTGTGGATTGGAACAATGTTTGATTCTTTCCACTCTTGCGGCAATTCTTCCTTGTTGTAGATAAGGAGAATGAGTTTGTGTATCTTGTTCCACAATTTTTCGCCTCCAGCTAAAATTAACTCAGTCGGAATTTCGTTTACACCCGGATATTTGTGTTTCCTTAATTTCTTTATAGCGATTTCTACTTCTATTCGGTTGGATTCGGGAATATACGTTTCTGCGGTGTGTATCTCCCTTTCTCCACGCACATTAGTTTTTGCTGCGTGTTAAGCAAATCGTTAAAGAAATCTTTCCATCTTTTTAAAATGCTATCTGTATCAGTGAGAACTGTTCCATCAGCTTTCTTTAATATAAGCACGAGGTTGATACCCTTTCTTAAATTCGTTGATCCCTTTATACATGTCCCGAATGTTTTTATTTTTACTATTATCTTCAAGTTCCTAAATTTTAGCTTTCAAAAAATCGCGTTTCTTTGTTCCAAAAGTTTGGGAAGTTTCCCCCCTGATGTCTACGAAATTTTGTGTGGTTATTTCATTCAGATTTTGTAGCCAACGTAATTTTGCTTATTTTCTCTTTTCTGCTCGTTCGAAACGTGGTTTGTTGCTACGTATTTCCGCGTGTCCCAATTTTTGTTTTGAGAGAGGATGTTTCGTAAGCAAAGAAAAGAATTCAATTGCTGGAATATTTTTCTCCATAATCTTAAGGTACATCTGTTAACTAAAGAGTATATGACATGCGTTAGATTTCTGTAAAGATTCCTTTAATGTTATTGAGATCAAGGGGGCCGATCCTGGGAGGTCGGAGGCCCTTCCAAAAGGTCACGTGGACCCCCTATATTTTTATGAATATGTATTTGTATATGTATTTTCTCTTGTTATATGTATTGTTTTATGCATTTTTATGAATGCCCCTTCCTACCCAAAGTTACAGAGAAATCGGCGTCCTTGATTGAGATAATCATCATTTTGCTCAAAGAGTATTGTTGCGTCATACATAATTGATATTCTTTCTTCATAGTTTTGGGGAAGTCATTATTTATATTATTATATTATAAAACAATTTTAACGTGGATCTTTGTGGATGCCTAATTAGAAACATACCAATTATAAATATGCATGTATTCAGATTTCAGAATGTGTTCACGGCAGTGGTTTGTAATATTGATATGTACTACTACTTCATCTACACCGCCTAATATATAATATGCTCTACAACAGTTGAGTAGATTCATCTACTGTAAATTGAGTTTCATCTCCCTTCTCTAGAATAAGCCTCAAATCCGCCCACCTCCCAATGTTGAAGACAACCAATGGCGTATTTAGGATTTTGTTTCGAGGGGCTATGCCCAACACAAGAAAGGAAGTGGGCAATTGCCCACCTGATTTTGAGAATTAAATATGTTTTAATTTATGCATAAATTGAAGTTATAATGGTAAGAATTGCAGACCGATAAATCCTATATGATATGATACAAAAATTTAGGAGTGAATCTAACCCTTTATTCTATTCATACAAGAAAAAGGAAGCATTCTCTTGGCCTTCCTAATTTCCCGGTCTAATTACCCCCCGTTTTGATTTTTTTAAATTCAAACATTTCCTTCTTTTAAAAATTACTAAACGATATAATTTTTCCTTTCTTTATAATAACTCAAGTCCTGTCATGTTGATATCCGCGCAAGTTGGTGTGGAATACCAGTTTCGCTTATCAACTCCTCTTAGTTTTGGTGTTACTGATGACGGCCGACTTGAATCACAACTGACCATGGTCGATAAAGTATGATAGACGAAATGAAAGAAAGTAACGTCAAGAAAAAGAAACAGAAAAGTAGAAAGGACGAAAGAAAGAACAAAAGGACGCAGTTCTTACATGGAATGAAATTTGGCAAACACAGTATTATTTCTGAACAAAGAGCATAAGAAAATGGAAAGTCAATGACATTCTTAGAAATGGTAAGAAGGATTATTGTAGTGCGTGAAATGCAAAAAACTAACAAATTTATTTCGGGGGGAGCTTGAGCCCGATAGCCTCCTAAATACGCCACTGAAGACAATTGTATCCTGATTCTTCACAGCATTGTTCTTCAACTTAATAAATATTTTGAACATCGCTTATATATATATAGTGTTCGAAGTGGAAAAAAGCAGAGGCGGTATGTTTCATTATGATTTTGACTCAACATACCGGCTATTTAAATATTGTCTTGATCAATGAAAAACCAGAAGCGGTATGGCATACCACCGCATACCGTCTCACTTCGACCAGTGTGTGTATATATATATAATATGGGAACGGTCTTACCCGTCCCCCCAATGTTGAACACAGATTTGCGCCGATGGTATTTACCTAGATAAACTCTCAATTGTTAACTCCGTTGTCAATTTCTTGGTCAAAAATACGAATTCTTGAATATTATTAACTTTAAAATAATAGTCCAAAGACGACACACATTTGTATACCAATCAATGGATACGATCAAATATGAACATTTTTTTTATTATAAAATTAGCGAAGAATGGGCACTTTACGGTTGCCAACTGTCCGGTGTTCGGTACGACCTCAAAACGGTCCGGTATTTTTTTTATCTTACTACTCCAATTCTCTGTTCTATTAAGATTTTTTTAAAATTTCGTGGAAAGTAGTTTTAGTTGAATCTGTATTCCATAATGAACCGCATTTGACAACCGACTGATCACAGCCATAACGCAATTCCATTCCATAACGAATTTGTTGTTGTGTCGCAGTGATACAGTATTATATGCAAAGTGACAGTGATGCAAATTTAGATTATTTTTTAACATATTTGGAGAGGCATTTAGCTATGCAAATATACGAAATGTTTATAGCCTTAAATATAGCTTATTTTATGAAACTCTTGCCATCTTATTGACCTATTAGATGATTTCTAAAAATAAAGCGTAGTAGTAATTGCGTGACTTGGCCTAACTTTGGACTTTGACCCTGACCTTTATGACGTCATAGGTCAAAGATCAATGACCTTGGCCCGGGGTCAATGACCTAGGCGTACTTAGGACCACCCCCTCTAAATTTTGGCAGGGGTACCTTGGCCCACCCCCTAAATTTTGGCAGGGGTACATAGGACCACCCCCCTTAAATTTTGGAAATTGCCAAATCTAAAAATTTGGTATGGTAGCCTAGGACCACAGTATGTACCTCTATTAGTATTGGGTGTCTATGTCGTTCCCTTTTATGGGTAAAAAATTGCCAAAAATTCAAATTTCGGGGGTTTTTGACCTAATTTCTCCCCTTTGATGAGATATCATTACCCTATATGGTTATATGGGCGTATACAGGGGTCCATTACCTTTCATAAGACATGAGTATATTAATGCACCCCTTGAAAAATTTGGGAGGGGTACCTTGGCCCACCCCTTTAATTTTGGAAATTGCCCAATTTAAACATTTGGCATTATAGTATAGGGCACTAATATAGATCAATATAAATTTGGGTGGTTCACCTCGTTCCCTTTTAGGGATACAAAATTGCCAAATTTTAGTACAACCACGTGTTTGTTTTTTTGGCCCAATTTATCCCCCTTTGATGAGGTTCTATTACCTTATATAGTTATTGCGTTTGAGTTTAACGTCCCGTTCAGCAGCGAGGCTATATGAGACGTGGACCTACTAATTAACGTGGAATCCGAACCACATGATACCTTATATAGTTATATGATCATGTATAGGGGTCCATTATCTATCATAAGACATAGGTACATTGGTGCACCCCGAGAGGATTACCTTGGCCCACCCCTTAAATTTTGGAAATTGCCCAATTTAAACATTTGGTATTATAGTACAGGACCTCAATATATATCATGATAAATTTGGATGGTCCACATCGTTCCCTTTTAGGGGTACAAAATTGCCAAAATATAAACGTAAGAAATATGTTGTACCACGTGTTTGGTTTTTTTGGTCCATTTTATCCCCTTTGATGAGATCCTATGATTACAGGGGTCCATTTCCTATCATAAGACATGGGTATATTGTTTCACCCTTCTTAAATTTTGGCAATGGGGGTCCACTGAAATTGTCCAATTTAAGCATAGTACAGGACCTCAATATGTTTCGGTGGTCCTATTGTCAAATTTTTAAGTACAACCACGTGTTCGGTTACTGACTCAATTTATCCTATTTGATAAGGTTATAAGGTATGGACGGGTATCCCCTTTCAATTTGGTAGGACCCTTCGGGTGTAGTACAGTCACGTGATCAATGATTTGGTTTTGATGCGCGACGAGGTCCCTGGTCAATGTTCTCTAGGAATTAGGTGGAAACTTTGCCCAGGGTTCTCGTCTTATATCGCACAGTTCTTTAGGAGAATCTGATAACGTTGTATATGGAATGGACAATAAAAACACATAAATAAGCATAAATTTTATTTTATTCATTTTTCTGGTTTCTTCTTTTTCTTTCTTGTTACACTAAGGTATTGACAGTGTTTGTATATTGAGCTGGGTTTCTTCATTAGACCGCCTCCTCTTCTTGATTGTAATGATTTGTTTCCATGTTTTGCAGCATAGCACCCGTTTGCAAAGCTTCGTATTGTGAATTCTGTAAAAAAGAACGAGGAAGAAGATGATTAGTATAGAAATAGATGATGATAAAACAAATACACTTAAAATGATAAATATGATAAAATTACCTGGAAGGTATATTGCAGCAGTCTACGATCATTAACCGTGGGTATGTTGTGAACAAGTATTGAATTTCACGCAGAGATTTTCCTTGGGCTTTACAGCACAAATAAAAATAAGCATAATAGCAACATACAGATGAACCAAAACTTTGCATTTGGCTATTATTATATTTATAGTACATACAATGAAGTTTTAAGAATGCAACATGTTGTGGTACATAAGGAGGAAGGCCATAGCTGTCAAAATATTCTCCAACACCGCGATTATCAATATAAATTGCAATCCAATAGCTTCCTAGTTTTGTGGATGGATCTGTATTTACAATGATTGCCAGAGGAAGAGAAATCTGTGAGGGCAACTCATCGCTTGCAAATACCCCGGTAAAATGATTTCTGAATAATGAACTACCATATAGAGCACTAGCTAATTGTAATGTATTCAACATCGTGAATGGAAATGATACATAACGTATACGTACCTTGTAATTTAAAAGTCCAGGATAACGTTGCGCTGGTGGTCGATCTCTAGGAGTGAGGAAAACTCCCCATACACAATACAGTTTGCAGGTGCTGCTAATTTCTCTTGGAATAATATTTTATCGATGAGGAACGTCGAAGGGAGCGGTACTGTTTGTAATTCTTCTCTGTAGAAAACACCATCGATGAGTTGATGATTTAAATCCTCTAGTCGATACATTGGTGGGTTTCTTGGTACAATGGCTTTTACTCTGAATATTTCCCAAGTCCAGTTCTCGAGGTAACCCTTGTCAAAGATACGTTTTGTTTTACTTATACGAACAGTATCACCAACAGATAAATCCGTATCTTGTTTTGAACGTTGTAGCTTTTTGTCGTATAAGTTATGCCACACCTCCAGTAAATTATCTTGAGAAACGTTTGCAGGTGCCATTTTAATACTGGAATGCCGACTTTCATTTTATGCTTTTACAAGTAAAGGCAATACTTTGATGTAATTGTATGTTTGATATTTGGTAAAGTATTTCCACATACGATGTTTCAATGTCTGATTAACTTTTCTGCGATGCTGGCTTTAATATCCGGATCCTTTGTTGTAACATGTTGCACGTTGTGTTTCCTGAGAAACTTTCGTACTGGCTTGTTGGTAAATTCAGTTCCTTGATCACTACGTAGCACAATTGGTTTCCTGTCCTGGAAAATCATTTCAAATGCATTCACTATATCCTCGGCACTTTTTGATTTTAGTGGTACAGCCCACCCGTACCGACTAAACACATCAATCACTGTAAGAATATAGCGGTAATTGTCATTATAGTTTTGAAGTGATTGTAAATCATTTAAATCACATTCCCATTAATCATCAATATTGTTGACAAGATAAAAATCTCTACGGAAACGACGACGTACAGGACGATGTAACGTGTAGGTAGGTTGTTTGTTTAACCAAAGTTTTATTTTCGCTAGAGGTATAGATTTTCCTGTGGCTTGCCATAATTTCTTTGCAGTAGCAAACGATGCAGGATGTGCTGGATTGTAATAAATGGATTTCAACTTTTTGTTCATGGTTTGTACGTTGACCATTGTGGAATGATACGTTTTCTTTTTGGTCGGACTTCTAAAACATCATCATCATCGTCTTCTTCTTCTTCTTCTCCGGAAGAAAATAATTCAGGTGCCGGTTTTGGTGGTGCAGATCCTTCAGATGCTGTTGTACTATTATGCTTGATAATATAGTTTAATCTTCGTGGATTACCAATCAATTCTTGAGGTGTGTTTGACGATGCAAGGTAGTTGCAAAACAATTCCCAGCCTTGAGGATTAGAATGTTTCCTCGGTCGAGTCACATCGCACATTAAATCTACAATATTGGATCCATGTAGTTTATTATCGTTGATGTACACTGTTCCTTTATGATCCCACGTAATTGCGTCATCTTGTTTTAAACGACGGAATAGTAGTTCGGCTTTCTTACGATACATTTCTGGTATTGCGGCTAAAATTTCTTGTTTCGTGCTATCGTCAACATTCGGAACGTCACCATCAGGTTTCATTGATGTAATTGTAAGTGGTATTGGTTCTTCTTGTTTACGTATCACATAAAGATATTTCTGTAATATTCTATTGTACTGATTCCATTTTTCTTCATCACTTGGATACGATGTATTCAATATAGATTGCATTTCACGATCGAGATTAGATTCTCGATTTTCACTCACACGGGATGATGATGCATGCATTCGTTCAATCATTTCTGGTGGCAGTAAAACCATCTTCTTGCTATGTTCCATGATGTTTATTGTTTAAACAAAATACTGGATAGCACACTTCCTACAATAGGTGCAAGTAATGCAGGTAAGAATCCTCCTTGTTGTACGGCTAAATGTTTCTTCTTTTTATCCAATGATTTTGTATTGTCTACGAGATAGCGGAACGTGTTCTTGTAACGCTTTAATCTTGATTTCTGCGCACTTGTCAGTGGAACATTGCCTTTTAAGACATTATAACAACATTCACAAATACAATGAATTATTGAAGCGTCTGCATTGGCAATAATAGCTTTACGCAATCTTGGTTTAGCTTTGTGCAGAGCACGTAGCAGATCAGCGTGTTTCGCTGTAGGAGACATCGTGACAGACTAAGTCATTCTTTTCACATGCACAATAATTTAAACATGTTTTGTTGGTACGTAAACATAATGATGCAAATCGTCGGGAAAAATATTTGTATGAAATCGCATTTCATCGGGTGTATCTTGTTTAAGATCCATCAGTAAATAGCCATGTGGATTTCTTGTTGCGTCTGCATAACTTTCTTGTAGAAACAGTGGATGCTCAGGCATGATTTGATAACTCATATGCTTGATTTGTGACTTGTCACGTGGATTTTTAAACAACACCAAATACGAACAATTTAAACTCATATTTCTATTTGCTTTACTTTGATGAAATACATTTTGTGTTATAAAAATCACACTAATATTTCGATGATGTGATCCTTTTGTGAACATATCAACAATATCACTATTCACTTCTCGCATATGATCATCAATAATAATCAAATGTGGTCCATCTTGAGGCTGAATACCTTTCATTCGTGGAAGTCCTTCGTGAAATTCTACTGGAACCGGCATTGTTGCATACACGTCTTGCCATTCTGCATAATACCAGTATATCTTACGAAATTTTGCATTGATCATGGTTGGGAGATGTGACAGTAATCGCTTCTCAAAATACGTTTTTCCACACCCACTAGGCCCTACAAGAATACAGGTAAATGGATGTTTCCACTGTGTATCCATGATGAACACTAACACCTTGTTTCAAAAATGATGCGTATTTAAAGCGAGTACAAAAATTTTTTGTTTTAGTTTGTAAATTCTTGCACTCACTGGTGTGAAAAGGAAAAAACCGTTCATCTGTTTATTGAATAGTTGAAAACCGTTTATTTGATAATCGAATAGTTGAAAATCGTTTATTTATTAATCGAATAGTTAAAACCGGATAAAATTTAACGGTTAACCGTGAAAGCTGATCACTGTTTGATTTAAATTCTATTTGAAAAATTTTTCGTTTCAAATTTGTTTTGAAATTTTTGTTTCAAAATTTTTGTTTGAAAATTTTTTGTTTCAAAATTTTTTCAAACTTTTTGTTTGAAATTTTTGTTTGTAAATTTATTGTTTCAAAATTTTTTGTTTGAAAATTTTTCGTTTCAAATTTTTTTGTTGAAAATTTTTCGTTTCAAAATTTTTGTTTGAAATTTTTTCGTTTCAAAATTTTTCGTTTCAATTTTTTGTTTTGACAATTTTTTAGTTTCAAGATTTTTGTTTAAAAGTTTTCGTTTCAATTTTTGTTTTGATTTTTTTTAATTTGAAAGTTGAGAAAAGTTTTAAATGCCATGAATCTTGTTCAAAGTTTCCACCTAATTCCTAGAGAACATTGACCAAGGCCTCGTCGCGCATGAAAACCAAATCATTGATCACGTGACTGTACTACACCCGAAGGGTCCTACCAAATTGAAAGGGGATACCCGTCCATACCTTATAACCTTATCAAATAGGATAAATTGAGTCAGTAACCGAACACGTGGTTGTACTTAAAAATTTGACAATAGGACCACCGAAACATATTGAGGTCCTGTACTATGCTTAAATTGGACAATTTCAGTGGACCCCCATTGCCAAAATTTAAGAAGGGTGAAACAATATACCCATGTCTTATGATAGGAAATGGACCCCTGTAATCATAGGATCTCATCAAAGGGGATAAAATGGACCAAAAAAACCAAACACGTGGTACAACATATTTCTTACGTTTATATTTTGGCAATTTTGTACCCCTAAAAGGGAACGATGTGGACCATCCAAATTTATCATGATACATATTGAGGTCCTGTACTATAATACCAAATGTTTAAATTGGGCAATGTCCAAAATTTAAGGGGTGGGCCAAGGTACCCCTCTCGGGGTGCACCAATGTACCTATGTCTTATGATAGATAATGGTCCCCTATACATGATCATATAACTATATAAGATAATAGGACCTCATCAAAAGGGGGATAAATTGGACCAAAAAAACAAACAAGTGGTTGTACTACAATTTGGCAATTTTGTACCCCTAAAAGGGAACGAGTTGAACCATCCAAATTTATAGTGATCTATATTAGTGTCCTATACTATAATACCAAATGTTTAAATTGGACAATTTCTAAAATTTAAGGGATGGGCCAAGGTACCCCTCCCAAAAATTTAAAGGGGTGCACAAATGTACCTATCTCTTATGATAGGTAATGGACCCCTATACATGATCATATAACTATATAAGGTAATAGAACTTCATCCAAGGAGATAAATTAGGTCAAAAACCTCCGAAATTTGAATTTTTGGCAATTTTTTACCCATAAAAGGGAACGACATAGACCCCCAATACTGATAGAGGTACATACTATGGTCCTAGGCTACCATACCAAATTTTTAAATTTGGCAATTTCCAAAATTTAAGGGGGTGGTCCTATGTACCCCTGCCAAAATTTGGGGGGTGGGCCAAGGTACCCCTGCCAAAATTTAGAGGGGGTGGTCCTAAATACCCCTAGGTCATTGACCCTGGGCCAGGTCATTGACCTTTAACCCCGGTCATAAAAGAGAGTGAGGATGGGTCATTCGCGCCAACGCCGGGGCCTACTACTAGCGTAAACTTGAAAAATAAGCTTATATGTCATTATATATAATCGTATAAATTGATTTCTCAAGACAGAGGGTGTTTTATTACACCAGTTTCAGGTTGTTCAGATTTTTGACAAGCGATATCATCACAATCTTAAGAATATACGTAGTCCAGGAGAGTGTCCGGCTTTTCCATTTTCAAAAGTTTTCAAGCCCAGAGTTGGCGTGGGTCAATGAAAAGTTGACCCACGACCAACTGACCCACCACCCATCGTGACTCATGGCCCATTGACCCAGCACTCACCGTGATCCACTCTGACCCACAACCCACCATGACCCACCGTGACCCACCACCCACCATGAACCTTTCTCATCCACTGTGACCTGCTCTGACTCACCAAAATACATCGTCATCAACTCTGAACACGGATCCACGCCCTCTTCTAAACTAACTAAAAAGTTTACACTTGTAACAAAACAAGACTGTGAAATTGTCACTAATCGGAGTTTGAATCTCTAATCAATCGCTCAAGCACCACTCTGTTACAATAACGGTGGATCTGACCTTTACGATATAAAATGGTAAAGTGTTTGTCAGTGAGGAAATTGAAACAGTCCGAGGTGGGGGAAATTAGTGTGTGCCTAAAATATACTTGTACTAAGAGAGTATTCTTGCAAGTGTTAATTTCTGAACGCATTCCAAAAGAAACTTCTATTTGCAGGAAAAATACCCTTTTATATACAATATGGAATGGTTATGGTTTCTCAGTTCACAGTATTTTTCTCACAAAAGACTTGAAAAATCAGTTTATCATAGTGTATAAAGGTGCTCGGATACCCTATGTGAGAGCATATCCATAAAGTATGCTCATAATTGTAATTTGTGTAATCACTAAAACACAAAGTTAAATTTAAGTTACAAATATGCATAATTGCAATTATTATGAATATTTATTCAAAGTAGTTTATCTAAAGCAAAGAAGAGAAAAAATTAGGTACAAAGTTGAATAACACAAATAAGCCATTAGTAATACAAGTATACATTTTCCATAACTCGTAATTTTCCACCTTAAAACAAATCTGAAATTGGGTGTATTTCTTGTTGGTAACTTTTTCATGGTAAATCATCCGCAGCGGAATGATGTCCATCCTGCAGCCAAGAAATAACTAACTCGTCTACTTTGAGCTTGTCTAGCGGTGGGCCATTAACATTGATGAACAACAAGTTAGACAATGTATGAGCACTTAGTCTATTTCTAATATCAGTCATCTGTAAATTCATAAGGGAAAATCCCCGTTCGCACTCTGTCCTGGAAATTGATAATACTTCTACCCGGTTTCTGCAGCTCCTCATCGACAATCTGCTTGTTAGACTTAAGTCTGATAACGATTTTTCTTGGTCAGTTTTGAAATACTCAGCAAGAAGTATCATCTCTCTATCACCATACATCTTTTCCACATCGACCATGTCAGTTGGCAATGTCGACTCATGGAGAACAGAAACTTCATCTATCACGCCTTCGATAGGGAATCTTGTGAATAAATTATCAATTAAAGCCTGATAAACTGATGATTTCTTATTTGTTTATAAATTTAATTTTTGTAATTACACATGAAGGTTTGATGCCATTACCAAGTTCCCTTCCCTCTCTAGAAAGCGAAAGGGAATGAGGTTCCTGGAAAGTGTTCAGAGTTGAATGGGAATTTCCCTTTTTCTTCCCCTTCAATTACCACACTGCTGTTTGCCATATGCCAAATTACGATGAATTTCAATTAAATTATCATAGTATAATTATTTCCTTGTTGAATTATCAATACTTTTCAGTGGGAAAAAGGATGAAATTTGAAAGTTCCAAATCAAGATAAGTAAACCATCGTAAAGGGGGGAAAAGTGTAAAACTTTCCATATAATTATGCGTACAATCCAAACTTAAAATTTCCGTGTAATTAAGATTATAGCACAAATTTTATGCCTATTTTTCCCACAACTTTATGGGTTGATTGTCCTATGCTGTAAGCGCTCCATATAATAAACATAAGCTTCAGCAATTATTATAGTAGAAAGCAATGGATATATGAAGCCAAGAACTGAATTTTTTGCTTCTGATTTTTTTCCTTAAATAACATCTATCGTTTTCGATCATTTTTACAAACCAACTCACTACCAATTTTCCATATATAGAAAGTGCCTTCCCCCATAAAGGAGAATTTTAAAAAAACGCTAGAACACATTCTGTTTATTTTCAATACACTGAATTTCAGCTCCGTAAGTTTAACGGCGTGCGAGATACTAATTTTTTTCCCCAAAAAAATTCGGATCCTCACTACCTCCTTAGGATATTATGCATTATAATGAAAGCAATATAACATCCCAGTTTGGATTAAGGCCTAACTATATACCAAAAGTAATTGCATTTGACTTTGCAATTTGACCGTGATGATCAGGCACACATAGTTACATTCGATTTTTTATATAATAATTTATATATTACAGTTATTCAAAAATGTTTTTTTTTTCAGTAGTAGCTCCTCTAAAAACTCACAGGTCTCGAAGCCAAGTAGTAGTATAAGTCCTATTGCTATTATTACAATTAAAAATATCAATATCCAAAAGTACCTGAAGTTATTTTTTTCACTTGGTAAAATATACTCACCTCAGGCAAGTAAACAGAAACAAATGGAAAAGGAAAGGAAATGAAGGTCTTGAAAGTAAAACGAAGATAAATTTACCAGTCTTCAGAAGATACTGTCTACAATGCAGTGAGCAGAGTGGGTAGGTAGATCATACTGAGTCAATGGGTCACAGTGGGTCATGGTAGGTCGCAGTGGGTCATGGTGGGTGGTGGGTCACAGTCACCCATGACTCACTGACCCACCCGAAAACTTGACCCACCTACCCACTGACCCACTCCATCTCTAGTCAAGCCTAGGGCATTCCTGTTCCTGTATTGATAGGCTATAT
Organism: Thermobia domestica; assembly: GCF_964235325.1. Classification (NCBI taxonomy): domain Eukaryota; kingdom Metazoa; phylum Arthropoda; class Insecta; order Zygentoma; family Lepismatidae; genus Thermobia; species Thermobia domestica. Next base: position 247,213,010 of record NC_137462.1, read on the forward strand.
AGTCCAAAGCTATGATTAACTTCTAAATTTTAATTCTTCTTTACCTAAAATTTTGTCAAGAGATAAGATATATCAATTGATGAAGAACAAAATTAGAAATTTGAAGGTAAACTTTCATGCCTAGTTTTTGAGAAAATGGCCAAAGCTAATCCTTATGAAGATGAAAAATACATCGTCGTTGCGAATAGTAACTGACGTTTCTTTTCTGCTATTTATTTGTGTGCCTTTCATGTACACTAAAAACATATATCTACTGCGAAATAACTGATTGCATCTATTGTTGTTCGCCTACACCTAACGGTGACACACGTGTGTCTAACTGTGAAGTAGATAATTGTAACAATGACACACACTCATATATACTTCGAACAGTGATGCAAACACCTATTTTTAAGTAAGATACAATTGAAAATGTTCAAAATAAAATTGTAAAGTTTCATTCTCCAATCGTCATTATCTCAAAATTTCTTTTCCCATACCGCAATATAAAATATTGATTTACGTGTTCTACGAGCCACTAGTGTGGTGCAGATATGAGTAAAGTCTGGAGTTCTATGTGCAGATTTCTGGTTTTGTGTCTTGATGGATTCATTTCTCAAAGGGGCCGGTTTTCTTTTGGTATTTGAGGTTGGTAGTTTCTCTCAGTGTGAGTTTCTTGGTTTATGGGAGTAGCTGATGAAACAGTCCTTATGGACATGTGCTTGTCTCGGTGTGGTGTCCCATTATTTGTAGGTAGCGCAAAAATTGTTGTTTATTGAGTGCAATTCTTTTGGTATTACTTTCACACCTCTGCTACTAATCAGTCCATTTGGCCATGCATTCCTGCATATCTTGATTCGTGTTTATATCGACTTCTCGCTGGAGCAGAGATTCTATTAATTGTCGAGAGCCATAAACTGAAGCTAGAAAAGACGGAATCGCAATATCTATGGCGCAACAAATTCCAAGACCTCATTTCCAACTGGTAAAGAAACTTGTAGCCATGATAGTTAATAAATATAAAATACCACTCATTAATAAGAAAGAATTGGGAGAGATGAAAGATGAGAATAAATGTAAAGTTATAAGTGAATTTGTTGGATTTAAATGAAAAATGTATGCATTTAAAGTAGATGATAAATAAAGCAAAAAGCAAAAAGGAATAACCAAATCAATTGTAAGAAATGTCTATTTGAGAATATTAAAACATATAAAGATATAAACCTAATTCTAACTCATAAGGATTAGGGACGTCATTTTAGACTTCGTTTGAGGGGGGCAAGAGCACAGCCGACTAGGGATGCGCACGAGACAAGATTTGTGGCTGTCTCGTCTCGAAAATGTGGTGCAAAAGTGATGTCTCAACTCGAAAAATGTATATTTTTCTATTGGAAGAGCCGTGTCTCGACTCGAATTTTGTCAGGAAAATCCTGTCTCGACTCGTCTCGTGCGCATCCCTACAGCCGACCTAAGACTTTCACGTTTTGTACTAGTGCATTAGTAGACAATCGATTAAATGCATTTCTCAAACTCTTGGGGGGCAATTACCCCCTCCTGCCCTCCCTAAATGACGCCCCTCATAAGGATGATACTCATACAATATTATAATTGTTAATTTTTAAAAAGCTAGCGTTACATATATATATATATATATATATATATATATATATATATATATATATATATATATATATATATATATATATATATATATATATATATATATATATATCGGGTGATTCCGTTAGTCCGTACCAGGCCTTTAAATCGAAAACAGTCCCAGATATGTACAAACTGAAAAACACGTATCCCATTAGTTGCAAAGGACAACAGAGCAAAGTAAAAAGTTTCGTCCCAGGGTCCCAGGCGGGGTCCAACTCAAAATTGTCAAATGGAAAGAGGGGTCAAGTGGTATATCGCTTGAAAGCTCCTCTAAAAAGAAAGAAGCTACAAGTCCCGATTCTCTACGATCACCCTATGCAAAATGGCGGCGGTTCAAAATGTCATCAAAATTTGCATTGAAAACAATATGGCCACCCCTATAAATCTGAAACAGGCAGCCAGACGGAAAAGCTGAAAAACAAGTGTCACATGATGTTCAAAGGACAACAGATCGAAGTAAAAAGTTTCGCTCCAGGGTCCCCTGCAGGGTCCCACACAGGGTCCAACTCAAAATTGTCAAATGGAAAGAGGGGTCAAGTGATATATCGCTTGAAAGCTCTTGTAAAAAGAATGAAGCTACAACAAGTCCCGATTCTCTACGATCACCCTATGCAACATAGCGGCGGGTCGAAATGTCATCAAAAGTTGCATTGAAAACAATATGGCCACCCCTATAAATCTGAAACGGGCAGTCAGACGTAAAAACTGAAAAACAAGTGTCTCATTATTTCAAAAGTACAACATATCAGGGTAACCAGTTCGAGATATCCAGGCAGGGTCCACCTCCAAATTAGCAGTTGTTTCATTGTGCTGGAGGGAAGACCCTGAACATTTTGAACAGATATATTTCCTTGGTAACATACGTTTTCCGGGTACAATACTTCAGAGACTGTTCAGTCCTCTTTCGTGTCACTACTGAAAAGTGTTGTCTTGTCTCGTCTCGTAGTCAACACTGGTAACATACACAGTATGGAAATGGAAGCGTTATGGTGGACAGGTAAGCATATTATATTGAATCGTCTAACGTTGTTCTAAGAATTAATTTACCATCGCATAACGTACAAAGGATATATCATATTTACCTTGGAGTCGGCTGCTGTCCGTTATGTAACAGATGTGCACTTCACACAGCACGTTTTACATCACGTTTTACTGAAATTGTCGTCCATGTACAGCAAGACAACGGTCCAGACGGCGATAATAATTATAGCTCACAGCTTCAAGCTCTGCCTCTCCTATGCTTCGAAATGCGGTCATTATACGTTGCCTCATATCTTCTGGTGTAGTTGGTCTATTCGTGTAAACAAGCTCCTTGAGTCGACCCCAGAAATAATAGTCCATGCACGTAAGGTCTGGAGAGCGAGGAGGGAAAGGAGTATTGGACCCTCTTCCTAACCCACGGTGCGGAAATAAAGTATTTAATGCACCTCTGCATATATGAGCAGCATGTGCTGGACAATCATCCAATTGCATCCACATATTACGCCGCACATGAAGTGGGATGTTTTCCAGCAGTTGCGGTAGATGTTCTGTCAAGAATTCATGGAACAGAGCCGACCAATAAACCAGGGCCCAATTAAATGTGTTCCAATGATGCCATCCCACACATTGATGCTCCAACGTCTTTGTCGGTCGATCTATAGTGTCCAGTGCGGATTCTCCACAGCCCAATAATGCGCATTGTGTAGGTTGACATGACTATCACTTGTAAATATTGCTTCGTCTGTCCACAGCACGTACATACTGAAAAACGTTGGGTTTGTCCTCAATTTCTGACGGGCCCAATTACAAAACTGGAAGCGCTTATTACGGTCGGCATCTGTTAGCACCTGGCACAAGGAGATATGATACGGGTGGCGTTTATGCTTCCACAGTATACGCAGTACACTTGTTTGACTAATTCCGCGATCCCGGGCAATATCTCTTAAGGGTGCATTAGGACGTACTTCGACAGCAGCCAAAACATCAATAACGACATCGTTTTCATCTACAATTGGAGCATGTTTGTGACCCCCATATTGAGGAGGTATGCGCCCTGTTTGTTTCAGACGATTTGCTAAGCGTCGAAGTACATTATAGGAAATTGATTGTCGCAGTGGAAACCTTGCGTTATAAATTCGGGCTGTAATTCTATAGTTTTGCCTACATTCCCCTAACACTATTAACATGTCAAATACCTCCCCGTTCGTATATGGCATTGTACCAATACAATGCTATCTTTAGCCGACACTGCACTAACACACGATATTAGGGTAGTACGTGCCACCTTCTACAATGAAATGGAAGCCTTCTGACACACACACACACACACACACACACACACACACACACACACCTCAATTCGTAGCGTGTATTACTTTTGCACGCACAAGTACTTCACTACAATTAGGGATGCGCACGAGTCGAGTCGAGTCGAGATTTAAGCCTGTCTCGACTCGTCTCGACTCGAAAATGTGTTTCTGTCTCGACTCGAGTCTCGACTCGACAGTTTCTGTCTCGACTCGACTCGAATTCGAGACGAGACGTCTCGAAATTCGAGTCGAGACAAAATATACGAGTTAAAATATACGCATACATAAGCAAGAATACTATGACTACCTACCTAATTGTCAGTGTGTCCACCTTTGGCACGGATAACAATGGCGAACGCGTCTTGGCAAGGTGCAATGATCCTTGAAAGATCATTGGTGAGAGTTGACACCACATGCGTACACACAGGTCACCTAATTCCCGTAAATTCTGGGGAGGGGGGCGATGCGCTCTGACGTCACGTTCAATCACATCACATCTGTGTTCGATTGGGTTCAGATCCGGCGAGTTGGGCGGCCAGCACATCACTTGGAACTTGCGCCTGTGTTCCTCGAACCACTCCATCACAATCCTGGTCTTATGATATAGTGCATTATATTTTCGAAAAATGTTACTACCGTTGGGAAACATAGTCGTCATGAAGGGGTGTACGTAGTCTGCAAGCAGTGTGCGATACGCCTCGGCCCTCATGGTGCCTTGCTCGAACTCCACTAGACACAGGGGTGCTCACGTGAATGTTCCCCGGAGCATAATTAAGCCGCCGCCAGCTTGTCTCCGTCCCGCAGTACAGGTGTGAAGGAGCTGTTCCCTTGGAACACGACGGATTCGCACCCTCCCATTGTCATGATGAAGAAGATATCGGGATTCATCAGACAATGCAACGCTCTGCCACTGTGCCAAGGTTTAGTAACGATAGTCATGTGTTCATTTTAGTCGTAGTTGCCGATGTTGTGGTGTTAACATTCGCACATGGATGGGACATGGGCTTCGGAGTCCATCGTTAGGGGTGTTCGGTGCACTGTGTGTTCAGACACACTTGTACTTTTCCCAGTAACAAAGTCTGATGTTAGTTCTGCCACAGTTCGCTGCCTGTCCTGTTATACCAGTCTGCCCAGCCTATGACGTCCGACATATGTAATGAGGTGGGGGCGCCCAACCCTTCGACGTTTGGACGTCGTTTCCCCTTGGTTTCGCCACTTGTTGAAGACACTCACCACAGCACTCCTCGAACACCCGACAAGTCCTGCAGTTTCCGAAATTATCCTGCCGAGTCTCCGGGCCATTATAATCTGCCCTCGGTCAGACTCAGATAGATCGCGCGCTTTCCCCATTCTACACACGGCCAGCATTCTCACTGATACTACATGCAGCGTACGTGCGACTGAGTAGCAGGCATTCGTCGGCAGATATCGCCTGGACGGGTTTATATCGATAGTAAGTAGGTAGTCACAATGTTCTGACTGATCAGTACATAATAAATAAATTTAAAATGTAGGAAATTTTCAATATTCTGATTAACTTGCAGGAAATTTCACAAGTTATGACAAGAAGAAACTGACTTGGACAAGACAACGGTTAGTTGATGAGACAATCTTTTTTTCTGGTTTTTGAGGTGTGAGCTTTGACCATGTCTTGTGAAATTTTGATGTTTGGTGCTCATCAGTCGCGCTTCCATTTTTTTTTTTCAATTGTTCCAGTTCATGATAATTAACAATACATTGCGCAGTTCGAATATATGTTCACGTTTTCATTCAATCCAACTCAAGCCGCTTCAGATACTATATAGTTGTATTTGTTCACGAAGAATTAATTGCGTATTAGAAATACACCCCAACAAAAAATTCTAAGTGCTCATCTGCTCAGTATTCAAGGTTTTAATTACAACCTGAATTATTAAAATGTGAACGTAAGTTGCATTAGATATCTAAACAGTTCTTATGGATAATTGAAGCGTATGCTAATTAAGGTTTTATTAGCAAGCATTTCTGCTGTTCATAAACCTTACTCATTCGAGTAGGAAAAAAAAGATAGAAAGAAAGAAGTAAAAATGGTAATTTTGCAACCGTGACTCACTCGGGCCCATGCTCTCGATCCTCAATGGAGCTCGCGTTCGCTAATTTCAATGAGGATCACACTAGTCTCCTCACTAGTTCGAGCTTGAGCTTGATATTCACTGTGAAATTCTCTTTAGCTCGATCTCGTAATGACACACGTTCTTTCCTGTTTTTACATTTGTCTCACCATTTTCGATTTATAGGGGTGGCCGTGGACTTTTCAATTAAGTTTTTGTTTACACTTTGACCCGCCACCATTTTGCACACGGTTGTCGTAGAGAGTCGAGACTTCATCCATTTTCCTCCATTTTACAACAGCTTTCAAACGATGTGCTACTTAACCTTCCTTGCCATTTGAAACTTTTGAAAACATGAAACGAAATCTTCAAGTTTTACGTCCCATGCTTATGCCGGATAGGCTAAAGGAGACGGTGATGATGAGAGATGAGTGAAATGGTGGAAATTTAGTTTTACGTCCCACGGTTATGCCGGGCAGGCTAAAGGAGGAGTGAAATGGTGGAATTTAGAAAGTGGGAGGAAACGGGAGAATTCCGAGAAAACCCACGAGCACGGTATTTGTCTACCATAAAGTTCACACGGCGCAAGCTGGTATCGAACTAGAGATGCAAAAAAGCCGGCTTTTTTGAATCGATGGTTTTTTTCACATAAAAAGCCGGCTTTTTTGGAAAAAAAACGAGAATTTTGGAAATTTTGGCTTTTTTCATTTTCATGATTTTTCTATCCAAATAGCTTTCTTATAGTATATTCTATAGTTAGATAAGATTTCCACGACCTGAATGCCATATTTAGCTCTGTAATTCACCATCAAGATGGATGGAGCACATATTTTACGAATTAAAGCTAACATGAAGAATGTAATATTTGAGGACAATTTTACAGGTTATTTAACTTTATTTTAACTTTTGAGTTATCGACATTTTTTTCCTTCTCTAGATCATTTTAGTTTGTCATCCGTGTTTCATTTCTAAGAGCTTAGTACTCCAGCTAGTAGCAGGAAACTTAAACTTACGTTTTTCTATATATCCGTCAAAGCATACGTTTTTCAATATGTCCGTCAAACCGTATTTGCACATTTCTGTTATACTGTAGTTGTGCAATGATTTAGCAATAATTTTCCAGATACAACCTTGAATACCAATTTATACAAATAATCAATAGCGGATTTAGAAAAGTACTTTGGGAGGGGTTTCTCTGATTGTTTCGTTTTCTAAAAAGTCCTAATTTTATTTGGGAGGTGCTTGAAGTTTATGAGTACAGGCATAACTAATATTTCGTTTCGTTTATATGTTTAGCAATAATCTTCCGGATACAACCTTGAAGATCATTTTATACTGAGAATCAGTGGCGAATTTAAAAAAGTGTTTTGGGAGGGGTTTTCTTACTACTAATGTTTAGTTTTTCTAAACATTCGTAATTTTTATTTGACGGGAGCTTAAAGTTTATGAGTAAAGGCATAACTAATAGATATTTCGTTCGTTTTAGACATTCCACAACTTTGGAGAACAGGCTTCAGTCCGAAAGACCGATCCTCTAACCTTCGCAAAACCGTCACTGCTGGTAATTAGTAATAATAACGATTTAAAAACAATAAGAAAGGAAGTCGGCCAACTCCTACACTCCTAGTCGGCCAGTACACGCACTATTTCTACATTCTCAGATGGAATGAAGGAAGGCTTTGTCAGAATGGTCGAATGCTGGGTTGAATCCCGGACTTCCCGATAGAAGCGCAAAAGCCAACCACTCAGTCACGTTTGTTGTGCAGTTGTATTTAGCTTAACTTAAATATATTCCGTAGTCTTTTTTTTTTTTTTTTGTTCGGTAATGATATGTTGAATCCCTCTTGTTAAAAATTCAGAAAACTTGAGGACTGAGTAAACCGTGATGGTGGTCAAGGGCGCCCATGTTATGGTTTCCAAGAAGAGGAAGTATAAGCGACGTTTCAAAAATAGTTTCAAATTTTGCTGTAACTAATGTAAAAATCCTATTGGATTTTCAATATTCTGAAGTACATTTTCCTCTAGGGGAGGCAAGCGCCCCCTTAACCCCCCTGATGGGCGCCCTTGATGGTGGTTATAAAAAACTTGACTGTAGAATTTCAAGAATATACAGAACCATGTGCAGCCTTTAATTGTATCATACAAATCTAAGTATTTCTCTTATGTTTTATTTTAATTTTATTTTGTTTCAAAAAGAGGGTATGGAATATTTTGAAGTAAAAATACTACATACAATTTTGCTAGTTATTTGTGTATTTTTTGAAAGAAGTTTTTATTCTTAGGGTTGGCTCGTTTACACCAGCTGTTTTTTTTTAAAAAATAACTGGTTTAAACTAAAAAAAAATAAAAGAACAAAAATGCGAATCGTGTGAACTTCATAGTGACGTTTCACATGCCAAACCATCTGCATTAGTCTTATTTCCTTTTCACCTTTTAAAGGTGTCCCATGTTCAATTGTCGGTCGAACCACAACCCTTCTTTCATGTGTAAACCAAGTACTCTTTCGGATGTCACTTTAAGCGAAAGTCTTCTCCTTGATAACCTCGGTATTACGTAAGGATGTTAAGCCTAAACATACAAAACGAAACCAAATTATATATTTCTGCATGCCTGTTGTTTTATAAAGAAGCGAAGGTTGCTTAAATATATTGATTAAAATTGGTAAAATTTATCGATTGTCTACTTAGCTTCCAACATTAGCTTGGATTGGACTTTCAATGATACCTACATACTACATTTGTAATTTAATACCTCAGTTTTAGAAACATTAACACACTGCTGAACAAGACTGCATTTATTTAATATAAAAACACATTTACACGTGACGTTTCGATCTTCTATCCAAGATCCTCATCAGACGTACACTCACGTCTGATGAGGATCTTGGATAGAAGATCGAAACGTCACGTGTAAATGTGTTTTTATATTAAATAAGTGCAGTCTTGTTCAGCAGTGTTTATTTTTCTGATTTTATTCGGAAGACGTTGACTATGATTGTGTGTCACTCAGTTTTAGCGTACTGATTATAATACGTTGACCTTTAAATTTTACATGCAAATTAAATTTTACAGGATTTTCCCGTTATTGTTTTACATTTAAAAGAATGACGGGATTTTCCCGATGGCTAGGACGGGAGTTTCTCAATTTAAGAAATTTACTGACCGGACTTGTTTAAGCTTATGGGACCTCTTCCAGCATAACCCCGTTGTTGAATAATAACACCAAGGCGAAACAAACTTATTTCTGTGAATATGTAATACAAATACACAAAGCAAAATATCTAAATCAAAAAAGGCTGGTTTAAACCCCAAAAAAGCCTGGTTTAAACTGCCCCCCCAAAACGGGTTTTTGGCATTTTCAGAAACAACCATGGTTCTTGCCAACTCTGCTTACTTTTGTATATAGGAGGTTAAAATGTATTTATTATATACATTGGTTAATCCTTTGGAATTCATAATGTAAAAATGTTGAAGTAAAATTGTTTAAAATATCTTTTCGAAAGTCATGGTTTACTTTCGAGGTTTTATATTATTAATCGGCATCAACCACTAATTTAAATGACTTTCTGTGTTATAGAGAAGCGAAACAAAGTCTGCTTTATCGATTTAAAGCAGAATTTTGAAAAAAAACCCAAAATTTCCCAAGCAAAAAAGCAAAGCAGAAAAAAACCGAGTTTTTTTCCAAAAAAGCCGGTTTTTTTCCGAGCCCTTGCATCTCTATATCGAACCAGGGACTCTTTGAGTTGGACCCCGTCTGGGACCCTGCGGGGAACCCTGGGGCAAACTTTTTACCCCAAAAAAGTGTGCCCTTGAAAATGAGAGGATACGTGTTCACCGAGTTTTCCATTTACCCAAGCGTTTCCCGAACAAATGACTCGGTTCAAACTATTCTACCAGCTAATTTTTTGTAGCTTTTACATTACAAACCAGTTGAGAATGCTCCAAGAGCATTGCAAGAACGAACTTAGGAAGAATGGAAAGATGGAGCAGGAAGGATAATTGTCATTGTTCCTAGATGTAAAAGTAAGTATTTTTATCCTCACCTTCTCTTTCTCGCAAAAATTAGCAAAATATAATCTCTCTATGACTTACAGTTCTCGAGATATGGCTGTGTAAATATCTAGAAATTCGAACTTTTTTGGCCAATATCTGGGAAAACGGTGCAAATTGGCCACTAGACAGTTAATCAATGGCCACCGGTTACTATTTGATACCAGAATATTTACCATCCCCTTAGGTATTGATCAACATCAATATCATCTCTCTACAACTTACGGTTCCTGAGCTATGGCTTTTTAAATATCTAGAAATTGGCCATTTTTGGCCAATATCACGGGAACGGTAAGCCATAGAGCCACGGGTTCGGATAGAGAGATGATATTCATGTTAATCAATACTTAAGAGTATTAGGGATGCGCACGAGACGAACCGAGACAGGATTTTCCTGACAAAATTCGAGTCGAGACACGGCTCTTCCGATAGAGAAATATACATTTTTCGAGTTGAGACATCATTTTTACAGCATATTTTCGAGACGAGACAGCCACAAATTTTGTTTCGTGCGCATCCCTAAAGAGTATGGTAAACATTTTGATGCCGATAATGGGTGGCCACTAGCGAACTGGTCATTGGCCAAACCAGTGGCCACCGGTTACTATTTGGTACCAAAATATTTACTATCCTTTTAGATATTGATCAACACCAATATGATCTTTCTAGACTTACGGTTTCCGAGAAATGGTTCTTTAAATTTCTGGAAATTGACCATTTTTTCGCCAATATCTTGGGAACGATAAGAGTGACGAGAAAAATTTAATCACTTCTTCTGATAGTTTTTGATGCTCTGTCGAATGCAGTGTTCAAAATTGAAAAAAAAATCGCAAATAACGGACAGACAGACATACAGACATAGAGAATTCAGTAACGAACTTTTTAAGTTCGTTGAATATGTTGTAACTCACGATATCCCGCCGGGTGACACGTATAATTTCGGGATTCGTCTAGTTATAACATATCAAATGCGAACACAATTATCACGTTCGGATCTCTGTGGAGCCACTCAATTGCCAGTAAGCAACTGTCTTCTTCAATTAACAAGTTGCAATATCTCGAATTGTTTTCTTGGTAGATATTTCTGGTAAACACGATAATTTATTGTAATATACAGTAATTGTAGTCTATGATACGCGATAACGAAAATATGGCATTATAGACTAACATAATAATATGCAAGTGTTACACTGGAAAATAAAATCTTTGGAAAATCGCAAAGAGCAACATAACATTCATGTTCACAGTCATACCTCATTATTTAATTTTAACGATTACTTCATTATTTAATTCTGTGAAACTGTTAGAATTAATTATAGGCTGTGTAGAAACGCTTTCAAAATGCATTAAAATTATAAATGACAAGTAAAAGGCGCCTTGCTGAGAGTACTTTGTAGGGGCCCCCTCAAGCCTGCTCCCCCGCACCGCATGGTCTGCGGGTCCTTTTATCGCCGCCACTGGCTAATATGAATATGAAACAGATGTCAAGCAAGGACAACTAGCGGTGTTTCCCATATGATCAGACGATGACTTATTTATGGCACGAGACATAGTAGAAGGCGGCATAGTTGAAGAAACTATATCCTCTCAGTAACCTAAATTTCACGAAAATTTCCAAAGCAGGTTCATTGACCTGTGTACCGCATCTTGCCTACTTTGTCCATCAGTGGGATGGTTTGTTTCTAACTTTTCTACCGAAAAGCATTTGTCTGGAATGGTGTTTCGGAGACAATAAAATAAAGAAAATATACTAGAAAGAGAGATAACAGGAGAAGGGAGTGTACCATCCTTCCTCTAAACTTTCCTTCGCCTTCTACAAGAGAATGACCGTGCATTTTTTTTAAAATTTCCATTTTCTGCCTAGTCCTTCTAGACAATGAGGAAGTACTGGGGGATGTGAGAAAAAATCTGTAGGATTTCAGAACAACTTTATCTCTTGTTTGTCTCTCCATAAACTAGGCATTCCTCATGCAAGGGCGCCGATTTCTCTGTAAATTTGGGGCCTCCAGTCAGATGCAGATATGAGGATGTTAAGACAAATTGCATTCAAATTATGCCAAATATTGCATATTCATAAATACAGTAGGGGGTCCCGGATGCTCCCATGCAAAAAGCAATTCTGTTACATAGACATTTTTGCATGCTATAAGCATATATCTTAAATAAAAACATAGAATGTGCTGGATATGCTCTTTTTTTTAAGCATTAATATATGCATTAACTTTGAAATATGCATTTATATGCATTATAAAACTTCAAATTCGAGCTGTATTATCGTTGTTAGAAGCCCCTACCAAGTCTAACAGAGATGCATATAAGCAAATAAAATATGCATTTGCATAAAAATCCGATGTCTTCTCATTACCAACCTTGTAAGTAGCATGGAAACACAGTGCAGAGCATGCATCACTGTCTGTGGTAATCACAGAACCTTGTAAGGACCACTTAGACCTTCTGTAATGTCTGAGGAGACATCATGAATCGCAGTGGTTTCAGCGTTGACTTTGAATAAAAGTGTCATTTTTTCTAATCATGTGTTTCTTTGTATTGCTTCGTGTATCATACTTTCTGTGTATGGTTCAAGTTCCACCAATCTATGCCACTTCGAGCGTATGAAACTTACTTTCGCAAGTGACATAGCACGCGGAATTTACTTTTGTCCTAAGAGTTGCACAACAGTGTATACCTAGGTACATATACTAGCAGAAGTGTCCGAGTTACGTGAGGAAGAATAAAGTTTAATGAATAAAATCCCAGAAATTTCAGTGTTATACGAAATAACTTTTTTTCTCCTTTTAAAACGGGAAAGCTGGAATACATGTTTGCTCATTCTTATTGAGGAGCGTAACATATAATCAATAATTCACTTCTCTGACTTAAGTGAATCCTCACATTCAACATTATGTGCTTATAAGATCTGAAGTTAGAGCAGTATAGGAATTACTGTTTCTTACTTCATGAGCTAAGTGTTTGCATGCTGGATTTCACACCTCCAACTCAGGCCTCCAACCCTAAAATAAAACAGGAGAGGGCAAGATAATTTTGGGCGGCTAACTCGAAATGAAATCTTTCAGTATTACTTCAGGTCGCACGATTTTGCCCTGCAAGCTAAAGAAAACAGTGACGTTGAGAATGAATAAAGTGGTAGAATGAAGTAAGTGGGAGGAAACTAGAGAATCACGAGAAAGTACACATTCACGGTGTTTCTGTGCCACAAAACCCACTTGGCACCAGCTGGGGTTCGAATCAGAGTCCTCACACACCAAGGGTGAAAGCTGTGCCATTGAGTCACAGCGGACCCGGGGCTAGGTCGAGTCCGCTTTACGTTCATAGTTTCGTAGTACATAAATGTTACGATTATGAAGCCTTCAAAATGCATTAAACAATTAGCTCGATTTGATTATGAACTTATATTAATAGCTGTAAATTTAAAACTGATTACAAAATGAATCCTTAATTTTATTAGGTGAATATAAAATATACTCCGAGCACAAAACAAAACAATCTGGAATTGTCATGAAAAGAAAAAAGAAAGAAAAGAAAATAGCGTTGCAACCAGAAGAGTAAAGTGAGAAGTGTATTTATCTCACAGTGAACTGCTTTGATGTCAAGTGATCTAACTCAAAATTTAAATTTTCCAAGAGTGAAAGTTGAAGTTCAATATTTCATGAACAATCCATATTTCTTTTATGTTGGGAACCAAAATTGTTTTATTTAGTGTTTAAAAAACTCCTTTTAAAAAATACCTATCTATAGAAGTGAAAGGTACCTGTACTAGTTCTTGGCATCCAAGCAGTTCATTTATTGTAACATACTATGTAAAATAGTCTCGTATCATAATATGTGATGCACAATAAATGTTACATTATATATTATCCGTAACACGTGATTGGGGAAGCGAATAATCCAGAAGTTATGTAGCCCTATTGCGTTCATGGAAATAAAAACACAATAGTTATAACTATGCTAAATTACTATAGACTACCAATTGCTCATTCAGAGAATTTATGATGTTCACTTTATTGCAAGTGTTTTATACAAACTAGATAATCAATTATTATTATTATTATTATTATTATTATTATTATTATTATTATTATTATTATTATTATTATTATATTTGAAGTATAATCAAATATCACGACATTAATTATTAGTTTTAATTAACTGAATTGAGCTGAAAATTAAATCTTGATCTCGAAAGATTGACTATTAAATTTATGAGTTCTATACCTTTCTAAAGCAGTAAATGCTGGAATTGGTTTCAAGACTGTTCCTGACTGAATACTTTCTTCAAAATAATATTAAAAATTATGGAAAAAATTTTTGAGACATTCGAGTCGAGTCGAGATTTTTATGAGCAGTCTCGACTCGACTCGTGTCTCGACTTGAAACTTCGAGTCGAGAAATACGTTTGTCTCGACTCGTCTCGAATTTTACAAAGTGTGTCTCGACTCGAATTCGAGTCGAGTCGAGTCGAGATTCGAGACATGTCTCGACTCGTGCACATCCCTAACTACAATTCGTACTAACGACCCTTCAGCAAAGCCTGCTCAACTTACTGTGGAACAAACTGTGTTGTGGAACAAACTGTGTTCCACTGTACCTCACGTTCGTGCCTTTCAATTCAATGTTGTCTGCGACTGTTTCTCTCGAAAGGCGTATGTTTTGTACAACAAACATAAACCAGTAAACAGCACAATCCAGTTGCAGTAATCGTTATCAAAGACGTGTATGTTTATTCATTTCGCTATTTCATTTGAAGTTATGTGTTTCACGACATTAATGTCTCATGAATTTCACTTTTATACGACGCATTGGGAAGAAAAGGGCAGGTAAGGACAGGGCTGGAATCTTGCGTCAATCCCATTATTCGCCTGTTTTTACTGAGGAACACTGAGCTTAAGATAGGCATACAGACGAACCAGGCTGTGACATCATTCAAACCAAGGTCGGGAATCGGGGGGAAAATGCATTCTCGAACGGAAATAACACAATAACGCGGAGAGGGTCGCAACGTGACAGTCGGTGATTGGCAAGATTGATACGTCATTGGATAGCACACGACAAGTCCAGAATACAGATCTATTTATACCGCCGTTTTGGGTTCTGGGCTGAATGCGGGCAAATGGTGCAAAACAACATGTCCCAGGGGAATGTTCCGTATAATTGCTGTACCCTGGAGAGTTATGGTGTGCATCATGGAAACAAATCATCGCGTAGTGCACACAGCCGAAATATTTCGTCCGTTGCACTAGCCAGTCGGGAGGATACAGTGTTCAATTTCCTTGATCCCATAGTATCGGAGATCTGGGAGGGGAGAGGCCACCTAAGAAGCAACATCAGAACTATCGATAAAGGGCTTTCAAACACACATACCTGTGCGGACACCAAGGTCAAGATCTGGGAAGAGCCCCAGATCTCTTACAAAACAGATGCAGGAAACATTGGTACAGCATGCTTGCCTCGTTCCACATCTCAAAGAATTATGTGCACAGCAAAGTGAAAACAGTTGTTTTCTCCCGACCGACTAGTGTCATTGACTCAATATTTCGGCTGTGCACCGCTCGCTGATGTGTTTTTATGATGAACACCACAACTCCCCAGGGGCTACCGGGCACTGTCCAGCAATTTTACCGCCAATTCCACTGAAATATGTGTTTTTCCACATTCATTTCAATGCAACTTTTGATGACATTTTGACCCACCGCCATGTTGCATAGGGTGATCGTAGAGAATCGGGACTTGTTGTAGCTTCATTCTTTTTACAAGAGCTCTCAAGCGACATATCACTTGACCTCTCTTTCCATTTGACAATTTTGAGTTGGACCCCGTCTGGGACGCTGTGGGGACCCTGGGACGAAACTTTTTACTTCGCTCTGTTGTCCATATGCAACTAATGAGATACGTGTTTTTCAGTTTGTATACACGACTCCAAAAGTGCATTACCACCTGCAATTCTCATTTTCCTGCCAATAGCAGGCAACCCAAAAAAGCTCGGCGGTTCTGTTGGTTCCGAATTCGAAAGGCGCTGGACTAAACCTCAATTTTGTAATAAATATATCAGTGTGGCAAACTGAAAATAAGGGAATAAAACAAATTGTTAAAAATGACAATAATATTATCGTGACGGAGATGGATGACATAAAAAGTTACAAAATGATCTTACTTAAGCAGTTCAAACAAGATGAATGGCAAGAAACATATCAGAGGAAAGCATTTCCCTCCTCACCTCCCAAAAAAAGAATCTCATAAAAAAGAAAAAGTTACATACAGTTACGCAAGTTTTAATATAAAAGCCCCACTCTATATTGTGGAAGTTGACACCCGAAACGCAAGAACAAACTGAACCAAAGTCAATGAAATTGTGCACAGATATTGTAGACGTAAAAGGAGGGAATACGAGTTTCGTATTTTCCTGTAAAAAAACGGCTGGGTGGGGCACGGACCCCTCCAAACCTTTTGATCACGAAATATCATAACTGCTAGTGACAGTATGTCAGAAGTGTGTAAAAGACATGAAGAATTGCAACGGAACTTTTTGTACTGAAAATACGCAAAAACTAAAGGAATACGGGCCTTTTTAATTTTCTGCGGAAAAACGGATTTAGGGGCCAAAAGGTCCCACCCAAAATTTTGAAACTTAACGTCCAAAAGGCAACAAGAAGTGAACCGAAGTGAACGAAATTTAAGCGCAGATGTTGCAAACGTAACATGATGATACAAGTTTTGTATATTCCTCGAAAAAACGGTTGAGTGGGGCGCGGACCCCTCCAAACCTTTGATCACGGAAAATCAAATGTGCTGGTAACAGCATGTCAGATGTGTGTAAAGGACATGAAGAATTTATTCAAACTGCGTGTATGGACAATACGCAAAAAATAAAAGAAAACATTTATTTAAATTTTCTGTGAAAAAACGGTTTTAAGGGGAAAAAAAGCTCAAACCCAAAATTTTGAAAGTTGATGCCCGAAATGCAAAAAGGAAGTGAACCGAAGTGAATTGAAACTGTGCACAGATATTGTAGACAAAACGGAGAATCCGCGTTTCGTATTTTCCTGGAAAGAACGGTTAAGTGGGGCACCGATCCCTCCAAATATTTGATCACGAAAAGTGAAAAGTGCTAGCAACAGTGTGTCAGTCAGATGTGTGTAAAGTACATGAAATATTGAAACGAAACTTCTTGTATGCATAATACACAAAAAATAAAGGAACACAGGATTTTCTATGTTCTTCACAAAGACGGTTTTAGGGGGCAACCTCAAAATTTTGAAATTTGACGCCCGAAAGGTAAGAAGAAGTGAACCGAAGTGAAAGAATTTTTTCACATGTATTGTAGATATAAAATGTGGGAATACGGGTTTAGTATTTTTCTGGAAGAAACGATTCGGTGAGGCACTAACCCCTCCAAACCTTTGATCACGAAATATCAAAAGTGCTAGTAACCGTATCTTAGATGTGTGTAAAGAACATGAAGAATTGCAACGAAACTTTATGAATGGACAAAAAAATAAATGAATATTGTTTTTTATTTCCCGCGGAAAAACGGTTTTAGAGGGAAAAAGCTCCCACCCAAAATTTTGGAAGTTGACGCCCGAAAGGCAGAAAAAAATGAAATCTTTCACGGTTATGCCGGTTAGACTAAAGGAGACGGTGATGATGAGTAATGAATGAAATGGTGGAATGAAGAAAGTGGGAGGAAACGGGAGAACTCCGAGAAAACCCACGCACACGGTGTTTGTTCACCACAAGGTTCACTTGGCGGAGGCTGGGATCGAACCCGGGACCCCAAGCACAAAAGGTGAAGTGAACAATACCACTGAGCCACCGCGGCCCCTGAAAGGCAGAAGTAAACCGAAGTGAATAAAAATTTTCACAGATATTGCATACGTAAAATGAGGATACGAGTTTCGTATTTCCTTGGAAAAAACGGCCACATGGGGCACGGACTCCTCCAAACATTTGACCACGAAAAATAAAAAGTTCTAGTAATAATATGTCAAATGTGTGTAAAGGACATGAAGAATTGCAACGAAACTTTGTGTATGAACAATACGCAAAAAATAAAAGAATACGTTTTTAATGTTCTGCAGGAAAACGGTTTTAGGGGGCAAAAGAACCCACCACAAAAATTTGAAATTTGACGCCGGAAAAGCAAGAAGAAATGAACCGAAGTGAATGAAATTTAGCGCACATATTGTGAAAATAAAATGTGGGAATACTAGTTCCGTATTTCCTGAAAAAAAAAACTGTTAGGTGGGGCACGGACCCCTCCAAACATTTGCTCAGGAAATATCAAAAGTGCTAGTAACAGTATATCAGATTTGTGTAAAAGACATGAAGAATTCCAAAGAAACTTTATGTACGGGCAATACGCAAAAAAATGTAGAAGGGTTTTTTCTGCGGCAAAACGGATTTAGGGGAAAAAACTCTCACACAAAATTATGAAAGTTGGCGCCGGAAAGGCAAAAAGAAGTGAACCGAAGTGAATCAAATTGTGCACGGACATTGTAGACATAAAATGAGGGAATGTGAGTTTGCTATTTTCCTGGAGAAAAGGGGTGGGTGGGGCACGGATCCTCCCTAACGTTTGATCACAAAATGTCAAAAGTGCTAGTATGTCAGATGTGTGTCAAGGACATGAAGAATTGCAACATAACTTTGTGTATGGACAACACGCAAAAAGTAAACGAATACAGGTTTTTCTAAGTTCTGCGGGACAACGGTTTTAGGGGCAAAAGCTCCCACCCTAAAGTTTGAAAGTTGAGCTCGAAAGGAAAAAAGAAGTGAACCGAAGTGAGTGGAAATGTGCACATATATTGTAGACATAAAATGAGGATACGGGTTTCATATTTTCCTGGAGAAAATGGTCGTATGGGGCACGGACCCCTCCAAACCTTTGATAACAAAAAATTAAAATGCTAATAACAGTATGTAGAAAGTGTATAAAGGACATGAAGAATTGCAATGAAATTTTTGTATAGATAATACGCCAGAAATAAAGCAATACGGGTTCTTTTATGTTCTGCTGAAAAATGGTATTAGGGGGCAAATGCTCCCACACAAAATTTTGAAAATTGACGCCTTAAAGGCAAAAAGAAATGAACCGAAGTGAATGAATTTCTACACAGATATTGTAGACGTAAAATAAAGGAATACGGTTTCCTATTTTCCTGGAAAGAAGGGTTGGGTGCTGCACGGACACCTCAAAACCTGTGATCACGAAATATTAAAAGTGCTACCAACAGTATGTCAGATGTGTGCAAACAACATAAAGAATTCCAACATAACTTTGTGTATTAACAATACGCAAAAAAATGAATACTTTTTTGTTTTGCACAAAAACGGTTTCAGGGGCAAAAGCCACCACCCGAAATTTTGAAAGTTGACGTCCGAAAGGCAAGAAAAAGTGAGCCGAAGTGAATGAAATTGTGCACAGATATTGCAGACGTGAAATGAGAATACGAGTTTTGTACTTTCCTGGAAAAAACAGTAGGGTGGTGCACAGACCCCTCCAGACCTTTTATCACGAAAAATCAGAAGTAATAGTAACAGTATGTCAGGTGTGTGTAAAGGAAATGAAGAATTGCAACATAACTTTGTGTATGAACAATACGCAGAAAGTAAATGAATACGGTTTTTTTATGCTCTGCGGGAAAACGGTTTTTGGGGGGTAAAACCTCCCAAACAAAATTTTGAATGTTGACTCCCGAAAGTCAAAAAGAAGCGAACCGGAGGGTGTGAAATTATGCACAGATATTGTAGACATAAAGTGAGTGAATACGGGTTTCGTATTTTCCTGGAGAAATCGGTTGGGTGAGGTACCTACCCCTCCAAACCTTTGATCACAAAAAATGAAAAATGCTAGTAACAATATGTCAGATGTGTGTAAAAGACATGAAGAATTGAAACAAAACTTTTTGTATGGACAAAAAATAAAGGAATATGTTTTTTTCTTTTATGCGGAAAGATGGTTTTAGGGGCAAAAGAACCCAAAACCAAAAGTTTGAAAGTTGACGCGCGAAAGGTAAGAAGGAGTGAACTGAAGTGAATGAAATTTGGACAGATATTGTAGACACAAAATTAGGGAATATGGTTTTCGTATTTTCCTGGAAAAAACGGTTAGGTGGGGCACGGACCCCTCCAAACCCTTCATCACGAAATATCAAAATATCTAGTAACAGTATATTAGATGTGTGTAAAGGACATGAGGAATTGCATCAAACTGCGTGTGTGGACAATACGCAAAAAATAAACGAATACATTTTTAAATTTTGGTTAAAAACGGTTTTGGTTGGCAAAAGCCCCCGTCTACAATTTTGGAATTTGACTCCAAAAGACAAGAAGTGGACCGAAGTGAATGAAATGTGCACTAATATTGTAAAGGTAAGGTGAGGGAATACGTGTTTCGTATTTTCCTGAAAGAAAAAAAAAACTTGTGAGTGAACCGAGGCGTTGAGTTGCGGGAGAAGTGGACCGAAGCGAAAGCAATTGTATGTAGATATTGGATATGTAAAATATGGCCTTCCGTGTTTCACAAGTGTCGTGTCTCCATCCGATTTCTTCAAATTTGGCAGATCAAGTAACAGCAAACACAAACAGTATAGCGTATTTTATAGTATTTCAGGAGGCACCTTTAATCATTGCAATGTTTTTTCAGCATAAAGAAAAACACGTATCGATTTATTTCCAGTTTGCTATTGATATGCCAAACTTGAAGCAAAACGGATAGGAACACTTGAGAAACACGAGAGCCCTTATTTTACATATAATATCTACACACAATTTGATTTGCTTGGGTCCACTCCTTTCTGAGCTATTACGGTAATATTTTCTTTTTTTTTGGGATGGGACCTAGGCCCCAACACTGTTTTTCCGCAAAAATTAAAACATGTTTCATATACTGTGTTGCAAATAGTCCCTTTACGAAGTTTCGTTGCAATTCTCCATATTCTTTAGGAACTTTTGCGTATGCTTATTTGCACTTTTGATATTCCGTAATCAACGGTTAGAAGGTCCGTGCCTCACTCAACCGCTTTTCCCAGGAAAATACGAAACCCAGCTATCTCATTTTTCGTCTACAATATCTGCGCACAATTTCATTTAATTCGGTGCACTTCTTCTTGCATTTTGGGCCTCAAATTTCAAAACTTGGGGTGGGGGCTTTTGCCCCCTAAAACCGTTTTTTCCGCAGAAAATAAAAGAAAAACCGTATTCGTTTATTTTTTGCGTATTGTCCCTACACAATGTGTCGTTCCAATTCGTCATGTCCTTCAAACATTTCTGTTATTAGTAGTTTTGATATTTCACGATCAAAGTTCTGGAGGTGTGTGTGTCCCACCTAAACGGTTTTCTTTTTTCTGGAAAATAAGAAAAACGTATTCCCTCATTTTAGTTCTACAATATCTGTGCACAATTTCATTCACTTCTGTTTACTTCCTCTGGCCTTCAGGCCTTAACTTTCGAAATTTTGGGTGATAGCTTTTGCCCCCTGAAATCGTTTTTCAGCACAAAATAAAAAACCCGTGTTCCTTTATTTTTTGGTATGTTGTTCATACACAAAGTTTCGTTGCAATTCTTTGTGTCCTTTACACACATTTGTCATATTGTTATTATCGCTTTCAATATTTCGTGATGAAAGTTTTGGAGGGGTTCGATCCCCACCTAACCGTTTTTTCCAGGAAAATACGAAACACGTGTTCCCTCATTTTATGTCTGCAATATGAGTGTAAAATTTCGTTTACTTTGCTTTCCTTGGTTTTTGCCTTTGGGGCGTCAACTTTCAAAATTGTGGGTGGGGTCTTTTGCCCCTTAAAACCGTTTTTCCGCAGAAAATAAGAAACACGTATTCATTTATTTCATATGTAGTATCTACCTTCCAAATTTTATCAAATTCGGAGTGTTACATTTCAGAAGTGTTGCTTGTTAATAATAATATTTCTTTAAAATTGTATGAACAGATAGAGGAAATTAAAGCGAAAAATTGGGATCAATTGGAACTTTCGGCTCCTACCAACATTGAAAGAAATGACAGCACAAGTATTTGGATGCAAGGTAGACATGAAATTTAAAACAGAGATTTAACTATATTTCTGTCATGATTTTAATGCACACTGCGAAGTTTTTAAATGCTAATTAAGTCAGGATTTCACATCCAAATTAAGTTGGAACACAATAATTCTTATTAGAAAACCCGAGTCGGCAATGCGAATTTAAGATTAGCCAATACTTTAGATAGCATGGGAAAAAGGTGAAGACTGTAACCTAAGTGTGCGGCCAAGTGGGTTACGAGGCGATTTAATAAATTGGATGTCTTCTACTCGGCAGAGTCCACCTCAACTGTTTCATTTTGTTTTAAAACGAAACATTTTTGTCATGAGTTACATTTAGGGATGCGCACGAGTCGAATCGAGACAGGATTTTCCTGACAAAATTCGAGTCAAGACACGGCACTTCCAATAGAGATATATACATTTTTCGAGTCGAGACTTCACTTTTACAGCACATTTTCGAGACTAGACAGCCACAAATCTTGTCTCGTGCGCATCCGTAGTTACATTAGCACACACTACATGAGTGACAATTTATATTATGATAGAATATACTATGAGCTTTAATAGAAAAAGTGTAGACACTCGATAATTATTTTACATAGTAAGATTTCAATAGATTGAGTGCTTGATCGTGCCGTGTATGAAGTTATGAAATATGAATTGGTTTCAACAGGCGTGGATCCAAGAGGAATTTTATAGGGTCTACAGCCCCCCCCCCATGACGCTCAGGTATACACTGGATAGAGTGTGTTTCAATCCTACTTAATTTACACTGGGTAAAGTTGGAAACTATGGTTTAGTCCATCCCTTGATCATATCCTAATTCTGCGGTGTTAATATCTGGTCAGAACTTGCTGTTCTAGAAGCCTCAAGTTCATACGCGATAAAATAGTATTTCTGCATTATGCACCTTTCTAAGCTATTTTCAATATTTGTATATATCTTCAGATAAACCCTCCTCGAAAAGTTTGATTTATTGGATACTGTATTTCTGACAATGCTTCCATTATCAAATAGTGTATGTAGTTTTATTTAACATAGAATTGCATACGCCAAAACAGTAGAAAACATTCTCATTGTTATAACTTTCCTTGAGTTTATTTTGAGCTTAACGTCCCTTTCAGCAGCGAAGCTATATGAAACGTGGACCTACTAATTAACGTCGAATCCGAATCATGAACTCCCACCGGGAATCGAACCTGGGTCTTCCATGTGTTAACTTTACTTGAAAAAAGTTTTGCTTTTTTTAAAAAATAATCCTTGAATTATACGTAGTCAGTGTTGAATACAGGTTTCATTTTTGTACGTGGCAATAGTAACTTCCATGGTCCCCTCTCTTCTACCTCTAGACACAGAAATATTGTTTTTAATAACCTCCAAATTACGATTTTTATCAATAAAGGGTAGCTGTCCTACTAACTCTTGTATCGATTTCCTGTTAAGCAAAGATAAAGTGAATCTGAAAAGGTAGGGGAACGGTAGGTAGCGGCATGACGTCACACCGTCCCCCATGCCTATCTTTGCCCATTGTAATTTCTTAGGAACTGGGGGACGCCATACACATTTTTTGGTGCACGGCGTCCCTTGCATTCCCAAGTACTTTTACCTCTGCTGCTAAGTATTAATTGCTGTAAGGACTAACGAAAAATATTATGTGGTGCTACTACTTCTACTACTACTACTACTACTACTACTAATAATAATAATAATAATAATAATAATAATAATAATAATAATAAAGGATCTGAATGATAAATATATTTTTTTAACTTTCTAATACAATCCCTGTGGGCTTTCGCGAATCTGGATGTATTGTTTTTATGAGGAATAAAGAGGCTTTAAACAACAACGATTTGTATAAAAGTCTTATTAGGTGTTTTAGAAAGAAGTAAGGAACTCACAACTGACCTTCTGTCTGTTTTTTGTAGCACAATGTTACAAGGCACAGAAGCCTGCGGGCATTTTGCTTTTTTTTTTGCCTGAGTGTAGTTTCAGTACTAAAATCAAGACTTTCGTTCTGTCGTTGGCACGTGTCGAATCAGCTTGTTTGCTGTACGATGTTTTGCCTTCAGGCGATCGACTAGAGGAGTCAAGAAAGAAACAAACAAACAAAGCGATATCTTGTTTCATGGAGATATGCTTGCTTCTTGGCATTAAGTGTTTGAAAACCAAACTGTTCTGAGTATCCATTTTGTTATTTCCATAATAAGTATAAAGGGAAATGTTAATTCTCATATATAGTAGGGGTAAAACTGAGGGGGAACGCGAGGGGAACGTTATATATATAATAACATAGCATATTTCTTTCCAAAATTTTATAAAAACTATTTATTTTATAGAGTTCAAAATTCGGCCAAATTTTATTAGTATTAATATTGCATGTTCACTTTTACTTTTTCTTGCTAAGGTAATATTAGAGCGCGCTAATTAAAAAATTAATTTTCTTCCATTTAAAAGCTGTTTAAGATATTGGCCGCATTTTGCAACAGTGCAGAACAGCAGATAGGAAGCTAACCAGGTAGATTTCTTTCTTTCTCTGCCCTCGCTAGGTCACGTGCGTGAACTTAGGGTTGTCCGCGGAGAAAAAGAAACTGATGGAATGCCCATTGACAGCAGATAAGAGCAAAGTGTGTTTTGTCTCTCTTCATAGATCGTAAAGATTTCCTTGATTCTACGTAAACATCTCCGCGAATAATTACCTGTACAAGAATATTGCAGCTAACAAGGTACGACAGTTTCAGAAAATTTGTCTATGTTGTTTTCAAGTGAGGGAAGTCTATTCATCTTATAAAATGAGTTTCGAACTGTAGAGCGTAGAGCAAACTCGCTTATTTGTTGCATCAACTGACAAAAGTTTACATACAGATCAAAGAGAAGTCTTAGGAAAAACGGACGACATACTAAATGCTGGTATTTACCGTCTGTTAGGTATATTTATATCAAAATTGTCTAATAAATCTAGAAATGAGTAAAAATAAAGAACGGTCCGTACGATTCTTTTACTATATATATTTTATTTACATATCTGCGTTTTGAATGACATCGAGAACCCAATTCTTTTCCTTTTTTAAAAATCAAACTTGAGACTACAGGGGCCTACGCCTCAAAACTACTAGTCTTGTAATGCTAGTGAAACTTCTCAAAATCAAATATTTTACACTTGTATATACTGTAAAAAAGCGGCAAATTAAAATTGTCAGCAATAGTACTTAGAAATGAATTTTACTATTATTCTAGTATTTCTGCGTCATGATATTTGATGGATTCTCAAAAAACATTACAAGACGAGTAGTTTTGAGAAATAGACCGCTGCTGTGTTAGACACACACACAACTGGGGAGTAAATTTAAATGCATTAATTAATATTTATTTTAGAAAACGAAATGTCAAATGGAGCCGAAAGGCCATTTTATGCCGAAACATTAATAACAAAGGCAAAGAAATATAGAAATCAGGCAGAGCATATGTGCGGAGTACCTCATCCTGGGGGCCGCGGTGGCTCAGTGGTAGAGCGTTCACCTCTGGTGCTTGGGGTCCCGGGTTCGATCCCAGCCCCCGCCAAGTGAACTTTGTGGTGGACAAACACCGTGTGCGTGGTTTTTTTCGGGGTTCTCCCGTTTCCTCCCACTATCTTCATTTCACCATTTCATTCATTAATCATCATCACCGTCTCCTTTAGCCTAATCCTCATAACCGTGGGACGTAAAACTCAAAGATTTCATTTACATCATCCTGGTGATATTCGCCTGGTGGGACAGAAGAAAATTGTGGGTGAACTTTAATAATAATAAAAAATTGCTTCTTGATATCACTTATTGATTTTGCTTTATGGATCTATGGATCTATGGATTTGATTTTAGTTTGATTTCAGCTTCGAGTACCGTTCAGCAGGGAGGCTATATAAGACATGGACCTCCAGCGAGGGAATACGAACCCACCGGAAATCGAACCCGGGTTTCCCGCGCGATAGACGCGTATGCTGCCCACATAGGCCTGAGGGAGCTCAATGGAGCTATAGGGATCAATATTGAAACTGGAAGAGTAAAATTGTTTTACGATTTCCGGTTTCAGTAGAGAGAAATAGGTGAAGATGGTATTTTTCTTGAGGTGCTCAATCGATTTTCAAAACTGTCGCTATCTACTACCAATTTATTTTATGGCGATCAATGTTAAAAACGAAAACGGTTTATTCCTACCACTTCTGATTTCAATGCAGGATTAACGGAAGAAAGAAAGCTTATTCTTGAGACGTTGTTTGAATTCCCGAACACTTCTCGGCCTCTCTGACAGTTTTACTCTATGAAACTGAATATTGAGACCGGAAATAGTAGTAAATTTCTACCACTTCCGGTTTTAATAATGAGATACGGTATAGGTGGTAAATTTTCTTGACGTTTGATCGATTTCCGAAATCCTCTCGTCCCTAGTTATTTCCGTCTTTGATTTATGGCCATTAATGTTGAAACTGGTTGTATTCGATTTTTACCACTTACGGTTTAAATATAAGGTTGTTGGAGGAGACGGACACGGAACCTATTCTTGGGGTGCTGAATGGATTCCAGAAAACTGCTTCTCGATATATCTTATCGTCTTTGCTCTATGAAAATCAATATTGAAACTGGAAGTAGTAGTAAATTTCTACCAGTTCCGGTTTTGATAGAAAGATAGGGGTAGAAATGGCACATTTTTGAGGGACATTGAATCAACTCCCTAAACTTGCTTGTCGCTAGCTATTATGACCCGCAAGTAGTCGATCTCTATAACTTCCGATTTATATAGAAAATTGACGGAGGAGATAGAACCTATTCTTATGACGCTAAATCTATTCCGGAAAATCCTTCTCAATATTTTTTTACCGCTTTTGGTCTGATACCTGTCAACAGGCCGTTCTATTAGACTTCCAATACTTATGCATAACATCGTTTGGAAGCATAATAAACACAGAAAGAAGAAATATTATTCATTAAATCTATTTTCGTGCAGATTAAGGATATGGGAATTTCAAGAATTCTTTTTGCATAAGTTATTATGCCCTGAATAATAACGGGGACCATAGTGGCTCAGTGGTAGAGTGCTCACCTCTGGTGTATGAGGCTGCAGGTTCGATTTCAGCTCGCGCCAAGTAAGCTTTGTGGTGGACAAACGCCATGTGTGTGGGTTTTCTTGGGGTCCTCACGTTTCTCTCACTTTCTTCATTACAACATTTCGTGTTCATTCTCATCATCAGAGTCTCCTTTAGTGTATCCGGTATAAGAGTGGGATGTAAAACTAAAAGACTTCATTTCATTTCTAAATAATAACCTAATGCATTCTACTGCGTTCTATTCTTGGCTAATAACCAATAATAGCGTACAGATAGATGATATGCTTGGAAATTGATATGCCATAAAATCGACTATTCATGCAAAAAAATGCACCAACATCTCTCAGCTAGTCACTACAAGCAAGAATGATATCTGCTTCGTTCAGATAATGTTCCTCATGAGACGAGACGAGAAGTAAGGTTTTCTCGTCTCGTCTCCTATGTTTAATAGGCCTAGACTAGTCTCGATCATTGAAGACTTTTTTCGCTGTTGTCTCGAAATTTTATTGCTGAGTTTTGTTAATTTATGTTTAAAAAATTTATGTCTTATTTTTTCTTAATTTCAATTAGGAGTTTTCACAACCGTTTCGCGTCACGATTGTTCCACGAATAGTGTGATATAAGAACATTTAAACCACATTTATTATTGGAGTAAATTGTGTAATGACTAGGATATTTTAAACGTAGGTAAATGCTCTTCATATTGCTTTTATATCATCATTTGTGTTGTACGTATGATGCGAAAACGTAATAATGAAATTATTTCTGTGGGTATTAGCCCGATAGCCCCTAAATACGCCACTGATCAAAAGATTTTTTCATAATATTTAGTCCATAAATACAAGTTACACTTCATAATTTTACTAAATACGTATGTTCATTGCATTGTTCATATAGAACAATATCATGGTGATGGAACAAACTTTCTAGTGCTGTATCTCAGTTACATGAGTTACAAGTTATCCGCCTACATAAATAAGTTGTTCGTTTTTGAGTTGACGGTTTTTATCCGTAAATTTTCCAATACAGGTGGCCACCGAATTCTTGTTCTGTCTCTCTATTTAATTAAATTATTTGGTGAGCGTGAAATGTAAAGATCTATTTTCGACGCAAGTGTTAATAAACCGGGATGTGACTACTTATCTATCTTTCTTTTCGTCTTTTAAAAATTAATAAAATCACTTATGTTCTGTCTTGTAGTTTATTTATAATAATAATTATTATTTTCAAAGTGTATAGTGAATATTTTAAATATATATTTTAAACATTCTATACAGAAGAAATCGCTACTGCAAGGTTTGGTCCCGCGAGAGTTTAGATGGCTAAGTTTTATCCCTCGAGGATCTAGCCAGGCTAGATTTCGGCTGGCAAGATTTTCTTTATGTGAGATTTTCGCCAGGCAAGATTCTGGGCCGTGAGATTTTGGTTGCGATGTTTCATTCGCAAATCATCAACAAATTTGGGTGGATATACGGACCAATATAGCTTTTTGTGGATATATTTTTATTGATTTCATGCAATTTGTGATCATTCCTCTGCGACAAGGCCATTACTTTTCATGTGTCGGCCAAATGTGATTGAGAGTTTGATCAGATTCCTCAGCGGAAAATAATAATTCCAGTTTGCGACCAACCGATAATTGGTTCCTTATGTAAATCAGCAGAGTAGAAGTGATACACATTACAGGTATTTTTCTCTAAAATTATGAAGTGTTATGAACTACATAGGGAAAACAAGAATAAACGTCTCTTTGTTCAAAAGTGACGCAATTGTAGATTCCTAAGACGTAACGTAACGTTGATCAGAAAACTGAGTCAAAATACTATAACACACACACACACACACACACACACACACATATATATATATATATATATATATATATATATATATATATATATATATATATATATATACAGGCCATACTGTTCCATAATTCGTGTAATTTTCTACAGCACTGGGAGAAGATGAAGTTTTCACACCATTAATATAAAATTTGGCACTCTTATTGAAAAATATCTGAATTTTTCGAATTTTTAAAGGAAATAGGAGAAAATTGCTGTTTACCCCTCCTTTTGGGGGTGTAAACACAAAAGTTCATTTTTCCTTATGGGAGATGCAATGTTAAATTTTGGAAGCAGTTTTCTCCAATAATTATTCGTAAAGATTTTGGGGCAAATGAGTTGTATTTGTTACGAAATGCAAAAACACTCATTCACAAAGCTAGTTAAGCCGTCTCAAATATTATTTTGGGAAGCCCCCCTTTCGGGGGATAAGGGGCGTAAAAAGATGGTGGGTGATGTGTTACCAAAATCCCAAAATGTATTTTCGGAGTGCCAGTAAACGTCAGATTAATCACGAATGTCACAGAATCAATGCTCCAATGCTTCTTACATGTAAGAGTGACTGATAATGGGGCTACAGCCCCCTTTCAAAAGTAAGAAAATCAACATAAAAATCCTTAGTAGAGACATAAAGGAAGAAGTTATTTTTTGTTAATTAATGTGAAATTTGGCGTCATTGTAGCAAAAGAGTATGCGTTTTTGAAATCTGGAATGCTATTTTGGTAACGCACCGCCTTAGGGGGCACAGGGGACGAAGCATTAGACGATGTATCTTTATAAAAATTCAAAATTTTGTTCCGGAAATGCCAGTGAGCGTCAGATTTTTCACAAATGTCACAGAATTAATATTCTAATGCTCCTTGCATGTGCCAGTAACTTATGTGGGGCTATAGCCCCCTTTCAAAAATAAAAAAATCACCATTTATATCTCTAGTAGAGACATACGAGATCAATGATTTTTCTCAATTAATGTGAAACTCGGCGTCGGGTTAACAAAGAGTTATGTATTTATCAAATCTGTAATATTTGTTTTGGTAATGTACCGCCTTAGGGGGCACAGGAGGTGAAGCATAAGTTATTGGATCTTTTTAAAGTTTCAAATTTTATTTTGGAAAATCCAATGTGTGTCAGATTGATCACAAATAATACAAAATTAATATTCCGATGCTCGTTGCATGTGCCAGTGACTGATATTGGGCTACAGCAACCCTTCCAAAAATCACATAATTTACGGTAAATATCCTTAGTAGGAACGTACGGGAAGGAGGTAGATATGCTTTACAATTAATGTGCAATTTGTCATTATTGTAGAAAAATGTTTTAATTTCTTTTTAAATTTCGAATCTAGTGTTAATGAATATCGTCTGTCAGTGAAACAGATTGAGGATATAGCTTCGTTTTTTTGGCATCACTGGAATATAATCAAAGAATTTTGCGTTTTTAAAAACTAAATTGGTCTCTTCTTATAGCATAAAATCATACATAAAGTTACCAGCACATTTTTTGCACACTTAAGCAAACCAGCTCGAAATAGAACACAAAATGACAATGGAAAATGGCGCAGGTACCACGAACGAAAAGAGAAGTAATATTTTAAAAATTAAAATATTGTTTTCTTTATTCATAGAAAAAGCGTATCTTTTCCCTACTTCTTCTACAATAACTTTATGATCCCACTTTCCACGTACTAGCCTACTCGTATACTGCACATGTAAGCACGTCAGGAAATAGTATACTATGGGCACATGGTTATAGTAAAAACAAATGTCTCGCGATTGATAAGGATTAGGTTGAGTCAGGCTATACCATAAATCCAAGAAAACATATTGTCCCTTTCTAAAAACAACACTTTTCTTTGGCTCCGTTGTCATTAACTAAATTGCTTAAATATTTCATTAATCTAAGTGTAAGACAGATAAAATGAACTTACTTTATTCGGCATGCTCTCGTAAACGAGCAAGACATGAATGAATTAATGCGATTTACTAGAACCACTGTGAACACCTTCTCCAACATATCTGGATGACTACGCTCTGGACAATTCTTTGTTTTATGTTGCCCAATAAGGAGGAATGGACGTAATAAAATTCCAGACACATGCACCATCATAGATACAAGCGAAAGAGTGGTATTGTATTTTCTAACTAAAAATGCAAATTTACCTATGTCACACTCCCATTAGGCAAAAGAAATTCTGAGTCCACGCCCCTAAAAGAAATCCACATATGGGTATTATCTTATTGTTACAAACGTTTATTTTCTAAAAAATAATGCCAAATTTCACAGTGCAAAAAAAAATGCTTCTGCCAGTAGGTCTTTGCGTAAGAATAATCATATTGAATTTATGACGCTTTTCAAAGATAGCTGTAGTAACATATTAGTCACTGGCACATAAAAGCACTACGGAGTATTAATTCTGCGCATCTTGCAACTAATTTGACACTCATGAGCGCTCCCAAAATAAAATTTGGAATTTCTATCAGCCCCCTCCCTATGATCCCCAAAAGTACCAAATTACCCTCCGTGCCCTGTGCCTCCTATTCCCAAAATAATATTCCAGATTTTTACTAGCACAACGCCTAATTTCACATTAATTGACAAAATATAGCTTCATCCGTATGTTCCTGCTAAGGATATTTATTATAAATTTTTAATGTAATTGTTGAAAGGGGGCTGTAGCTCAATATCAGTCACTGCCACATGCAAAGAGCATCGGAATATTAATTTTGCATTATTTACGATCAATCTGACACACGCTGGATTTTCCAAAATAAAATTTGAAACTTTAAAAAATCCAATAGCTTATGCTTTACCCCCTGTGCCCCCTAAGCCGGTACATTACCAAAATAATATTCCAGATTTGGTAAACGCATAACTTTTTGCTAATTCGACGCCCAGTTGCACATTAATTGAGAAAAAATCATTCTTCCCGTATGTCAATACTAAGGATATTTATGATTATTTTTTTTATTTTTGAAAGGGGCTATAGCCCCATATAAGTCATTGGCACATGCAAGGAGCATTAGAATATTAATTCTGTGACATTTGTGAATAATCTGACGCTCACTGGCATTTCCGGAACAAAATTTTGAATTTTTTATAAAGATCAATCATCAGATGCTTCACCCCCTGTGCCCCAATAAGGTGGTGGTTACTAAAATAACATTCCAGATATGAAAAATGCATACTTTTTTGCTACAACGACGCCAAATTTCACATTAATTGACTAAAAATACCTTCTTCTCGTATCTCTACTAGGGATATAAATGGTGATTTTTTTATTTTTGAAAGGGGGCTATAGCCCCACATAAGTTACTGGCACATGCAAGGAGCATTAGAATATTAATTCTGTGACATTTGTGAAAAATCTGACGCTCACTGGCATTTCCGGAACAAAATTTTGAATTTTTATAAAGATACATCATCTAATGCTTCGTCCCCTGTGCCCCCTAAGGCGGTGCGTTACCAAAATAGCATTCCAGATTTCAAAAATGCATACTCTTTTGCTACAATGACGCCAAATTTCACATTAATTAACAAAAAATAACTTCTTCCCTTATGTCTCTACTAAGGATTTTTATGTTGATTTTCTTACTTTTGAAAGGGGGCTGTAGCCCCATTATCAGTCACTCTTACATGTAAGGAGCATTGGAGCATTGATTCTGTGACATTCGTGATTAATCTGACGTTTACTGGCACTCCGAAAATACATTTTGGGATTTTGGTAACACATCACCCACCATCTTTTTACGCCCCTTATCCCCCGAAAGGGGGCTTCCCAAAATATGTTTGAGACGGCTTTACTAGCTTTGTGAATGAGTGTTTTTGCATTTCGTAACAAATACAACTCATTTGCCCCAAAATCTTTACGAATAATTATTGGAGAAAACTGCTTCCAAAATTTAACATTGCATCTCCCATAAGGAAAATGAACTTCTGTGTTTACACTCCCAAAAGGGGGGCAAAACAGCAATTTTCTCCTACTTCCTTTAAAAATTCGAAAAATTCAGATATTTCTCAATAAGAGTGCCAAATTTTATATTAATGGTGTGAAAACTTCATCTTCTCCCAGTGCTGTAGAAAATTACACGAATTATGGAACAGTCTATATATATATATATAAAATTCAAATCACGTTTTCAGTCAATAGTAAAAAAACATTTTATTTGTTTACCTTTGGAATACCAATATATAATCTAAATGATCTAGACCCTCAAAAGTATTGGAATATTTATTTATTTATTTTGTATATTACTGTTACGCACACGCCTAAAATGCCATGATTTGTTCTTTCATTTTAGAAGACATTTCTTTTAAAGTTGTTTTTTTAAGAAACATTTCGTATTTTGGAATGCAAAATATTGATGATAATGCTTTTACAATAATGTTGTTTTCCTTCTGTCGTATCTTCCTTTTTCACCTCGCAAAAGTCGATGTATGGTCAAAAATGGTTGGAAAATGAAAATAGGGATATTTCACCCTGTTTGAAACGTCTTGTTATAAAATATTGAACTTAGAAGGTAAATTCTGTACCACCAGACATGTCAACTCTGACAATCGTAGCAGTTATAGTAGTATTAACTGTGGTCGTAGCAGTAATAATAGAAGTAGTAGTAATAGAAGTAGTAATATTAGTAGTATTAAAGTACTTTGCAGTCTTGAATAAAGAGTCAGTTTCCCAAACACACTACAATTAACATAGACTGACAGTAAGACTGTACGAACACGGCAAAGGCAGGGGTAGTGGAGGACATTTAGGGAAAAAAATGACAACATTAGTTTCCAACCCGTCTTTGCTTGCCCGGGCCGAGCCGGGCCGGCGTGGCTCGGCCCGGAAATACATGCACCCGGTTTGGCCCTATAGCATTTGTGTCTGATTCATATCCACTGCAAACGCTGTTTTTGTTCTATTTTGACTTTTATTTTAGTACTCAGGCGAGAATTGTGTTCTGTCTTAATTTTCTGCATTCTTTCACATATGGAAAGATTCGTTTACGTATCTAAATGTTTCATTACGTATGGAGAGCTAAATGACAAACAAGCATGTGCTGATATTAACACAAAGTTTCGAAATATTGTATTATTAAGTATTTCAATCAATGTTGCTTTTTATACAATTAATAACAAGTCTTATTATATTTAAAAGAAGAAAAACACATCTGCAAAATTTCTCCCGATCGCAAAGATTGGCTTCGAGGTTCGAACCTGGTTTACTTTTTTTCGAAGATACCCGAAGCTGGACTTAGAAAATTTTTGCCTCAAAATAGCAATAATGAATGCCCTCGACCTTTGAGACAGCATGTACCTTTCGGGAGTCAACTTTCAAAACTTTGGGGTGGGTTCTTTTGCCCCATAAAACCGTCTTTCCGCAGAAAAGAACAAAAAGTATTCCTTTATTTTTTTGTGTATTTGTCCATACAAAAAGTTTCGTTGGAATTCGTCGTGGCCTTTACACACATATGACATACTGTTACCAGCATTTTTTATATTTCGCGATCAAAGGTTTGAAGGGTTCCGTGTCCCCTAACCGTTTTTCTCAGGAAAATACGAAACCCGTATGCCCTCAATTTAAACCTACAATATCTGTGCAATATTTGATTCACTTCGGTTCACTTCTTCTTAGCTTTCGGGCGTCAACTTTCAAAACTTTGGTGTGGGTTCTTTTGCCCCCTAAAACTGTTTTTCTGCAGAAAACAAAAAAGTATTCCTTTATTTTTTTGCGTATTTGTCCATACAAAAAGTTTCATTGGAATTCTTCGTGGTCTTTACACACATATGCCATACTGTTACCAGCATTTTTTATATTTCGTGATCAAAGGTTTGGAGGGGTCCCTGCCTCCTAACCGTTTTTCTCACAAAAAAACGAAACCCGTATGCCCTGAATTTAAACCTACAATATCTGTGCAATATTTGATTCAATTTGGTTCACTTCTTGCCGTCTTTCGGGCGTCAACTTTTGAAATTTTGAGTGGGTTTCTTGCCGCCTGAAACCGTTTTCCCGCAAACCATAACAAACCCGTATTCCTTTACTTTTTGCGTATTGTCCATACAAAAAGTTGTGTTGCAATTCTTCATGCCCTTTACACACAACTGACATACTAGCACTTTTCATATTTCGTGATCAAAGGTTTGGAGGGGTCGGCGCCCCACGCTTCCGTTTTCTCAAGGAAAATACGAAACCCGTACTCCCTCATTTTATGTCTACAATATATGTGCACAATTTTGTTCACTTCGGCTCTATTCTTCTTACCTTTCGGGCGTCAACTTTCAAAATTTTGGGGTGAGTTCTTTTGCCCGCAAAATAATTTTTCCGCATAAAATGAGAAACAAATATTCATTTTCTTTTTGCATATTCTCTACACAATGTTTCGTTGCAATTCTTCATGTCCTTTACAGACATCTGACATACTGTTACTAGCGCTTATGAAATTTCGTGATCAAAGATTCGGAGGAGTCCGTGCCACACTTAACCGTTTTTTTTTTAGGTAAATGCGAAACCCGTATACCCTCACTTTATGTCTACAATATTTGCGCAAAATTTTATCCACTTCGGTTCACTTTTTCTTCCCTTTTGGCGCCAAATTTCAAAATTTTGGGATGGGGTCTTTTGCCCCATAAAACCGTTTTTTCGTAAAAAAATGAAAAACCCGTATTTTTTGTTTTCAGCGCATTTCCCATACAAAAAATTTCGTTGAAAGTCTTCATTTCCTTTACACACATCTCACATACTATTAATAGTATTTTTGATTTTTCGTTATCAAACGTTTGGGGGGGGTCGGCGCCCCACCCAACTGTTTTCTCGAGGAAAATACGAAACCATTATCCTCATTTTACGTCTGCAGTACTTATGCAAATTTCATGCACTTCGGCTCATTTCTTCTAGTCTTTCGGGTGTCAACTTTCAAAATTTTGGGTGGAAGCTTTTGACCCCTAAAACAGTTTTTCCGCAGGAAATAAGAAACTCGTATTGATTTATTTTATGGTTATTTTCCATACAAAATGTTTCGTTGCAATTCTTCATTTACTTTGCACACACCGCACATACTGTTACTAGTACTTTTGATATTTCGTGATCAAAACTTTGGAGGGGTCCGTGCCCTTTCCAACAGTTTTTTTCAGGAAAATACGAAACCCGCATTCACTCATTTTACGCCTCCAATATGTGTGCACAAGTTCATTCATTTCGATTCACTTGACTTTGCTTTTCGTTCGTCAACTTTCAAAATTTTGGGTGGGTGCTTTTCCCCGTAGAACCATTTTTACGCAGAAAATAAAAAAACAGTATTCGTATGTTTTTTGCATATTATCAATACACTAAGTTTCGTTGCAATTCTTCATGTTCTTTACACACATCTCACATACTGTTACTAGCACTTTTGGTATTTCGTGATCAAATGTTTGGAGGGGTCCGTGTCCTACCCAGCCGTTTTTTAAAGGAAAATAAGAAACCCGTATTCCCTCATTTTTTGTTTATGATATCTGTGCAGAATTTCACTCAGTTCGGTTCACTTCTTCTTACCTTTCGGGCGTCAAATTTTAAAATTTTTCGTGGGGGCTTTTGCCCCCTAAAACTGTTTTCCGCAGAACATTAAAAACTCGTATTCCTTTATTTTTGCGAGTTGTCCATAGAAAAAGTTTCGTTACAATTCTTCATGTCCTTTACACACATCTGACATACTGTTACTAGCATTTTATATATCTCGTGATCAAGGGTTTGGAGGGGTCCGTGCCCCACCCTACCGTTTTTTTTCAGGAAAATATGAAGCCTGTATTCCCACATTTTACGTCTACAATATCTGTGCACAATTTTATTCACTTCGGTTCAGTTATTCTTGCCTTTCGCGTGTCAATTTTCAAAATTTTGGGTGAGGCTTTTATATTAAACCTTTACTTTATGTAACTTTTTCTTTTTTAAAATTCTTTTTTTGGGGGAGAAGGAGAGAAATGTTTTTTCTGATATGTGTCTTTTGCCATTCATCTTTTTGAGGTGCTTAAGTAAGATCATTTTGTAACTTTTTATGTCATCCAACTCCGTCACGATAATAAAATTGTCATTCTTAACAATTTGTTTTATTTCCTTATTTTTCAGTTTGCCACACTGATATATTTTTAACAGAATTGAGATTTGGTCCAACGCCTTTCGAATTCGGAACCAACCGAACCGCCGAGCTTTTTGGGTTGCCTGCTATTGCAGGAAAACGAGAATTGCAGGTAGTAATGCACTTTTGGAGTTGTGTATACATATCTGGAACCGTTTTCGATTTAAAGGCCTGGTACGGACTAACGGAATCACCCGATATATATATATATATATATATATATATATATATATATATATATATATATATATATATATATATATATACATGAGATGACGCAAATACACTAGAGTAGTTCTTAATGTTTAGTGTAATAGTACTTCTAGGCAGTAGCGTAGCGTGGTATTCCGAAATGGGGATGCCAAAGTTAGTCACTTGTCAGATATAATACAATACAATGCAATACATGTTCAATGTGTATTCTCCTTAACAAGTGAAAAGATTCACTATGCAGCAAATGTTGTTTCGATGACTCATGTTTTATTGCTTTCTTCATGAAATTACCCAAATCAGAAATACCGTTTGAACACCAATCCGACTCCTTTGCCCCAAACATAATGCAGACGAAACATTACGTTTTATTTCCTACTGAACACCCAGAAAGCCAAAAAAAACCTATCATCATACTACGAAGACTGAAATATTCGCGACTGATTGCTAGTTGTCGTTTTTATGGAAAGCTTTGGGGTAGGTCGTCTCCCTTTCAGAGAGCAACGCTGCTCGTAAGTCAACCGCGATATGGGAGTTGTTAACAAAAATTCAATTAAATTTGTGTCTGGCACTGTTATCGTAGTCATAATTTGCTAAAAGTTAGTAAGGTAGCAGCCGAACACTTTCCACAGCTTTGTCTCTTAGTTATAAATGCAATTTCTTCATACTACAGTAAAACAATAAAACAAATATTCATTTCAAATCACAACGCAAAATAAACTTTATACTGCCATTTTTTCTTGACCACCAACGATCAATGTTGCTAATCAAAAGCATAAATCTAGTACAAAACGCAAGGGCATAACCAGGGAGAGGTGAGCCAATAATTTATCACAGGGGCGTCATTTAGGGAGGGCAGGAGGGGGCAATTGCTCCCCCCCAAAGAGTTTGCGGATTACATATACTTTAATAGATTGTCTAGTAATACACTAGTAAAAAACGTGAAAATCTATGTCGGTGGTGCTCTTGCCCCCCTCAAGCGAAGTCTGAAATGATGCCCCTGATTTATCACAAAAAAGGATTGTAAAGCCATGTTCATGAAACAACTTGCAGAAGCTTTATATTTAGCACGGCATAATTTGCAATCATCCCATACGATTACACAACACAAATAGAAGATTAACAAGCTGAGTCTACTCATTAAGGCCCGCAACCAGCCATTAACCCACACACGCCCCTTGTGCCACCAGTGACCCACTTTATTTTTCACTACGTTACACGGGCTATATCATTCATTTAGCCAAACCGCCGTTGTTCCACTTCAGGCACACTACCCGTTCTCTTGTTGTACAAATTTCGTTCAGCTTTCTTCTCGGTTTTCGATGTAACACGGTATTGTTCAAAGCAGTTGCTAACGAATAAAACTGGTCTTGGGCGTTTGTGGGTTAAAGTTTAGGAGAGAGGCACAAATATGCTAGGGGGTCCAATCGTCACAATTCTGGATCTCTTTTATCAATAACCACTCTTAATAATTGGGAGGCCGAAACTTCATTATATATATATATATATATATATATATATATATATATATATATATATATATATATATATATATATATATATATATATATATATATATATATATATAGGTTGGATCCAGGATATTCTGAGGGATGCACCAATAACTACCAAAATAATCAATCACACTGAAACTCTTCAAAGTGACATGCGACGATATTGTTTATCTCTGACAATGCTAATACATAGAACGGGGGTGTATTATTTTAAAGAGGGTCGCAAGCGATAATGCAGGAAAAAAAAATTCTCTCCTCCTGGCTTCTGTTTTCTTTCCCTACTTGATAAATGTTATGTTGTTTTGCTTGGTGAATCCTTTCCCTTCAACGTTAAGAAAATTGATTTAAACTATTGCTTTTGTAAAACTCTGCTTTCTCTTAAGCCCCAAACGGAAAAATAATGGCAGAAAGTTTCGGAAAGTATTGTCATTTTCACTCCTGGCTTCTCATTTCAGATAGTGTATATTTACAACGTGGGAGTGCACCCCCTAAATCTAGCCATATATATATATATATATATATATATATATATATATATATATATATATATATATATATATATATATATATATATATATAGATAGATAGATAGATAGATAGATAGATAGATAGATAGATAGATAGATAGATAGATAGATAGATAGATAGATAGATAGATAGATAGATAGATAGATAGATAGATAGATAGATGGATGGATATCATAATCTTCACCAACACAAGCACTATGATTAGAATCATTGTCATTAAATACATCGACACCAATGTTATTTTAAATACCATCTTCAGCATTACTCTCGCCATCGAAATCTTGGCTCTGTTCGCACGGCCTCCAAATGCTGAAAATCACAGGGAAGTTTGGTTGGATACAATTAGTGAACAATTTTTAGAAACCTTGGTAAAAATTAACAGCCTGACCTCCCACTACTCTTTGTTATAACTGATGACTAGTCTGAAACTTACTAAAGACATTTTCTTTGAATATAGGTATAGATAAGGTTTTGCCGAATACAGGGGCGATCGTGGCGATCGCCCCCCCCCCAGAAGAGGAAACTTTCTTATTTTATATATAAATAAACCAATCCATAAAAAGTTTGGAGCTCTTAGAAGTAGCTCTAAGTAGCAGTATTACTACCGACCGCCCCCCCAAAAGTCCGTCCTGGATCCGCCCCTGGCCGAATGTGTGAGAGTATGTGATGGACGTGCATTTTTTAAAATTCATTTTTAGTGGGCGAAAATTAAAAGAAAAATCTAAAACAAAAAAGGGAACAATACGGAGTTCTTGATTTTCCAACCGTGATAAATTTGCAAGCTATTAAAGGTTCTAAGATCTTTCATCTATCAATGTTAGGTCAAATGAGTTTTTAAAATTATATGACTTGTATGAATATGAAATGGGAGCAACGTTGTTTATATAAGCGGTTTCTTACTTGTAATGAAGTTTTATATACAACATAACGTTAACCAAGGATGTCTTGCAAAGTTTTTCGGTGCATATTCGAGAAAGAGACGAGGCACGATGGCTCAATGGTAGAGTGATTACCTCAGGTGCCAGGGTTCCTGGTTCGATTCCCAGCCAAAAAAGTTTGAGCTGGACAACATCGTGTCCATCTGTTTTCTCGGGTACTCTCAATTCCTCCCAGATTCTTATTACACTAATTCTTCCATAATCATTACATACCTTAATCATCCGTCTTCCTTAACCTAATTGACATAATCGTGAAACATCAAATTGAAAATTTTCATTCCAATTCATTTTTATATATATATATATAAAGAGAGAAAAGGGTGTTGTGAAACAGATATTAGAAAAAACATTGAAAAAATAGGAGAAATAGCTTCTGAGCATCGGATCACTTTTTATGCCATATCTTGCAACTGTTTGGAAAGAGATAAGACAACGTTGTTGAACACATTGACAGATGGGTTTTGCAAGCGAAAGGATTGTCTTTTGGAGTTACGTGTTTATTGTATGCTGTTTATATGTTATGGTGGGAAAGGGAAGGAGCTTTTGAAATTCTGAAACTATATATGAGGAAAACGAAGTATAATTGCTTATTCCTTTTTTGCGATATGTTGCGTTCCGCTAATTTAGCAGAGATCTTGGACTTCGTTCGGTACTAGCTTTTGCAAAAAGTGAGGAGTGTAACATAACGCAAAGATACATATGGTGGTTGCTACTATGCCAATTAGCACAAACAAAACTGCAGATTTTGCGTTGTAGTGATTTTTGATTTGTCAATTGATTTTTCAATGTTTTGCGATCTGTAATGCTCCGCAATTTTTAAAAATAGTTTGTATGGAATGAACTCCATTGCTAACGTGCATAAAAATGTTCATAATATTGCTCATTGATCGTCAGATGTCTCCATTTCTATCCACGAAGTGTCCGGCCGGACCGGAAGTAACAGCCTAGCCTTCATCTTCAGCTTCATCAGGTCGTCGCCGGAGCGGAATGGAGACAATTTAAAGAGTAGATAGGATTTTGTAGTGCGAAACATTTATCCGTAATGACGATGATTTCTAAAACGGCTCTTGGTGTTGCTGCTGCCATTGGAGGAACCATATTTATAGGATATTGTATATATTTTGACAGGAAAAGGAGAAGTGATCCCAATTTCAAGAAGAAGTTGAGAGAGAGTGAGTATCAAGTTGGTGTTCACTATTAGCACTTAAACTTTGTGAATACATCTTATGTGATGGTTAGTTCTGTGACATTGAAGTGTATGTTTGATAGTGAAATGGGTCAAGTTCTATGAGCTGGAATATTCAACGTGTAATCAGGTTATTTCTGTCAGTGTAAAATTCCTTACTTGCGGAGAGGCATGCATTTTGGCGTGGCACAGATGTGTGGGGGACTGTAAACTGGGTGCAAATTGAGTATGCTAGTTCAATTATATATTAAATATATTTATACACATGCATTTTCGGGTCAATTGGTAGTATATTTGACATTATTTACTAGTGACGACGTATTCTTCATGCAAATTAGCTTTAAGTGAACATGCCTATTATGACTATAAATACAGTGTGTTCTAATGAAAAATTGGTCTTGTGTTGGGGGCTTTATATATATAGTATACATGAAGCTGCATCAGTTCCCGAAGGAGCAGGACGCACACAGTTTTAGAGATTACTCATTGAGTATGTACGAACTTACAAAGGGGGTAACAAAGCGACTTTTATTTACTTATCGACTGATACGAAAATAAAAAATAACGTACCTGTACTTTATATCTGCATGTGTAGTGCCCTTGTACTTTATCTATGACTGTGTGCGTGTGTGGAAGGGGGGGGGGGATTAAACGCATATCGCATGTCTCGTGCACGTGGATACTTCTTACTATTGCACTACGTAGAAAATTTATGGTATTTCATGTAGAAGTGGTAATAGGACACAGAAGAAACGCAGATCAGGGGGTTCTCATGTATACTATTACCTTTATAGGTTTGCATGGCCAACATAAAATACCTGATTTGCCATCGATAAAATTCAAGGGGATCACCAGAAGTAATTGTTGAAAGTATACAAGTATCTTTTATTTTGCGTGTAAATACGGATTTTGGATGTATGGCATAAGTAACAAACTTGTGTTAGATTGCCAACAAAAGCACAAATGCTATCTAACGGCGTCATGAAATGGCGAAGTTGGTGGGTCCGAGGTGCTGCATCTGAAGGAAACAGGCGCGTCAGCGATGGTGAGTGTATGCGTAATGGAGGGTAATGAAAAGAAGTGTTTTGACAGTAATACGAGTTTCAGTAACACTTGTCATGTACTAGTAACGCTTCATTTGTAAACATAAATACAGCTTCTGAACACTGTGCAGAAATACATCGCCGGTGGAAAATAGGGCAAAGACTTGCCGAAAAGAGCATGTAGTAGAGTCAGCTCTCATATATATCCACTTATTTTATCCGTCGTAATGCACTTATAATGATTTTGCACTAGTAACCCACACTTGTACATCTAAAATACGGCTGTATTACTTGGTATTAAATTCTGTCGCTGCAGAAATTTGTTCGTTGTAAATATGTCTTTTCATGCAGAGTACTGAATCTTACCAGTAGATCATCCAAAATGTGGTGCGCCAAAAACAACCAGTACTCATCATCGTATTCATATTTCCTTATGCGCGCTTCCGGTAAATACATATAGTCTATAGCATTTCGGGGCTATGTTTAGTTGAAGGGGTCGAGAAGTCAGGGTTTGCCCAAGTGGGCCCAGCCCGAAAAGACCCGGTGGGTTTTCCGGGTTGGACCCACCTGGGTTTTTTGATCTATTTGTTAGTATATTAGTGATACAACTAAGGTAATCACATTGTAAGTGATTTTTATCAGATTTTTGACTTTCCTTGGGCGAATTAAAGGCTTTCACGTTAAGGTATACAACAACATTCAACATAAGACCTTTATAAAATTCTGAATGCACTAAATGAATAAATAAAAACAGCTTGAGGTAGTTATAGAACAAATTAATGTATGGATTATGCGTATAGCCTATTAGGAGTAAAATAAGCAATTTTGTACTTCTGAAAATATTTTCCGTGAATAGTGTGCTCGTCGACTTGGCGACACCGAGGGACATTATCACTCATACGTTTGACGGGTTTAAGGTCATAGGTGCCGGTACTAATAGTACATATGTAAATACATTAGTAAAACTATTAGTATTATTTCTTACCTTTGTTGTAAAACACAAACAAGGCTCTTCAACTAAAATTTGGTTTTCCAACAATAACAGTTTAATTCAGTCATTTGTTGCTACTTTTCAAATAAGCATTCTGTAGAATCAACACCAGCAATAGCGTAAAAAATCTTGTCAAATTTAAGAAGCTTAATGCTCGGGGTTCCGAAGGCTATGTAACGCTTACTATTTCAAGTGCTGAGTTCAAATTTATGTACTAGTGGACACCTCCGGTGCTTGGGGTCCCTGGTTCGATCCCAGCTCGCGCCGTGTGGACTTTGTGGTGGACAAACACCGTGCTCGTGGGTTTTCTCCCGTTTCCTCCCACTTTCTTCATTCC
Source organism: Thermobia domestica (assembly GCF_964235325.1). Taxonomy (NCBI): domain Eukaryota; kingdom Metazoa; phylum Arthropoda; class Insecta; order Zygentoma; family Lepismatidae; genus Thermobia; species Thermobia domestica. The sequence goes on from NC_137462.1 coordinate 247,256,907, forward strand.
ACCATTTCATTCATCTCTCATCATCACCGTCTCCTTTAGCCTAACCGGCATAACCGTGGGACGTAAAACTTACAGATTTCATTTCTGTACTAGTGGAAGTTTTGATGTACGCGCCGTGAAAGAAGTGCTCAGTATTGACGAACGTAATTTTGGAAGATACAGCCATGTAAATAAATATTGCTAAACGCGCGAAAAATATTGAAAGTAGTTTGTACCACTGATTTAAATTAATTGAATATTGTTTTCCTGTAAAGCATTTTTATAGCACATCTTAAGCTTTTAGGCATCTTCAGTCTATACAATTAATTGCAGGGTACGAACAGAGAAAAGCAGCTGCTTCTTAGTGAACTTTCGCCTATTCTATTATTGAAAAAAAAAATAAATAAAATGAAATCTTTCAGTTTTAGTCTCATGGTTATGCCTGCTATGCTCAAGGTGACGGTGATGATGAGAAATGAATGAAATGGCAGAATGAAGAAAATGGGAGAAAACGTGAGAATCTCGAGAAAACCCACGCACAAGGTGTTCGTCCACCACAAAGCTCACTTGGCGCGAGCTAGGGTCGAACTAGGAATCCCATGCACTAGAAGTGAACGCTCTACCATTGAGCCACCGCGGCCTATTATACTTTCGTTCATAACCAGACTACAGTTCATTGCATTGTGTTGGAAAATTGAGGAAGGGGGGGGGGGATCTGAGGTGTCCCGTATTCTCATGGAGAAAATACGGCAGGTTTATTTACGCTGGAAAATGTTAATTTCATAAAAGACATTTAAAACATTTATTTATTTCATACAACATGAATTGTATCTTTGTTTTAGATTAATAGACCCCTTTTGGTATTCATATTTGGCGAACGTCAGTCAGGCTTCTGGATGACTTGATCTACATTTGTTCGTTGTCTGCCGAGTTCCTTCACGTCTATGCGGTTAGTGTATGCGTCTTTGGCGTGGGACCCGGGTTTGCTTTCCGGAGGGAGCTCATGTGGTTCGGATTCCACGTTAATCAGTAGGCCCCGTCTCATATAGCCTCGCTGCTGAAAGGAACGTTAAACACAAAATCAATTCAACTCGTTTGTCTGCCTCTACCACACACACTGCAGGTTACAACTTTTGGCCTTTTAAGTTAAGATTTTCAGAATACAAGCACGAGACACTAAATTTTTTGTATAGATTTTGGCGGCATACCAACGTAAAATATCCAAATGGCGGCCATTTTTTCGAAACAGCGAGTATCCACGCTACGAAGCGCAGTTTGCAGACTTTTAAGTTGAAATTTTGACGGTGGAAGCACGAGATATGCTAAATTTGCTGTATAGATTTTCTCGGCGATCGAATGTAAAATTTCAAAATTGCGGCCATTTTTTTCAAAAATATTTCGAAAAAACCCGATTAAACCCCCCAAAAAAACAATTAAACCCGAAAAACTCAGATCACGGTGTATTCTCACCAGGGTTTGAAAAAACCCGGGTATTTTTGAAAAAGCCCAACCCACCTGGGCCCATATGGGGTTTTTCGGGTTTAATTGTTTTTTTTTCGAAATATTTCAATGTCTTTGGGGCAGGGTTGGCTGGTTTAAAGCAGTTGATTTTTTCAAAAAAACTATCTGCTTTAAACCAAAAAACGAAAGATGTTAGTAAAAGTGTAAGTGTTTGTAAAATCTTGATGAACACACATTTGTGGTTTATCAGGTTTCACTCCCGTATATTATTCGTATTATATCAGGCCTAAGTTTCCTATTCATTACTCAAAAAGATTACACTACAAAAACAACTTTTTTTTATAAGTTTATACATGTTTGTTTTGTGATTTTTTTGTAGTTGTTATTATTGTTATGTAATTGCAATCAAAGAAAAATTCTAAATATTGTTTCGTTTCAATGTTTACTATTGATAAAATACATCGATATGCTGTACTTTGTGTGTGTGTGTGGGGGGGGGGGATCATACAAACCCCACGAGAGGCATTTAGTGAAATGAGAAGTATCTTTGGTATCTATTTATGTATAAATGAGTCTGAGCCAAAGTGGACTCAAATAGCCAATATCTTTATTCACTTTTCTTTATGATATGCAAATTAAGTCGTGTCGTTGTTAACTAACTTGAACTAAATTAATTCCTCTGTACTCCGTAGTACTTTAAAATTGTCCATATGTGATTCTGTATAATTGTTTCACTTGTGCAACTGTTTATCTTTTTGTCCTTCTGAAATGACTCTTGACAGGTTATATTAAGAAGCATGTAAAGATCAGTACAACGTATTTTTATCAGGATTCCTTCGTGAGTGAGTCGGCAGACGTATCGCATTTGTGGCCAATTAGTCCTGGCTCTGAGTCAAATGGAGGACAATTTCTCTCGGGTGTAGCTCGAGAAGCGGTTTTTATTCCGCTTTAAGCTTATGTGACCCCTTCCAGCATAACCCGGTTCTTGCATAATAACATCAAGGAGAAACAAACTTATTTCTGTCCATATATGATATGAATATATAGAGCAAATTATTTAAACAAACAAAAAAAAAAAAAAAAAAAAACTGGTTTAAACCAAAAAAACCGGTTATTTTGGTTTTTTCAATAAAAACCATGGTTTTCGCCAACCCTGCTTTGGGGTAAAAGTGTTCAAATTTGATTTATATTTCAAGATTGTCATTGTCGCAACTTGCAACAATATTCTGTTCACTACTGTTTTGAAAGAAATGACCGCCATTTTGAAATTTTACACTGAATCGCCGAGAAAATCTACAAGGCAAATTTAGAACGTCTTGCTTCTATCCTCAAAATTTAAACTTAAAAGTCCGAAAATTGCACCCTGTAGCGTGGATACCCTCTAGTTGAAAAATGGCCGCCATTTTGAAATTTTACGTTGAATGGCCGCCGAAATATATATACAGCTAATTTAGTGTGTCTCGTGCTTCTACTCTGAAAATTTCTATTCAAAAGACCCAAAATTAAGCCTTGTGTGGATACCCGCTATTTTGAAAAAAAAAAAAATGCCGCCATTTTGAAATTTTACGTTGGTATGCCGCCATTTTGAAATTTTACGTTGGTATGCCGCCAAAATCTATACAGGAAATTAAGTGTGTCTCGTGCTTGTACCCTGAAAATTTAAGACCGAAAGTTGTACCCGGTAATGTGTGTGTGTGGTACAGGCAGGCAAACAAACAAGTATAGATCAAGTCATCCCAGGAGCCTTAGTAACCTTCGCCAAATATGAATACCAAATACGTTAACTTAAAACAAGAATATTCATGGCACATACTTTACAGCGTAAAATAAATCGTTTTGTTTTTGAAGTTCACTTCCGATACTTTGCGCGTTCAGTTACGGGAATTTCCCTAGCACTAGCAAGCGGTTCTTTCCTAAAAACGAATTTAAAACAGTTAACAAAGAGATAAATCACTAGGGATGCGCACGAGACAAGATTTAAGACTGTCTCCTCTCGAAAATGTGCTGTAAAAGTGATGTCTCGACTCGAATTTTGTCAGGAAAATTCCGTCTCGACTCGTCTCGTGCGCATCCCTAGTGTCATTCCCATTTTATAAAGTAAGGGTTTCAAACTGCCTTAAATGAAATTAAATATCTTTCAGCTTAAAATAAATAGTTTTATTGTTGAAATATTCAGTTTCGATGCTTTGTGCATTCAATTGCGGAAATTTTCCGAGTACTTCTTTCACGACGTGTTTTCCCTAAAAATGTAGCTTTCTTTACTGTACATCGACACTTGAATTCAGCACTCGAAATAGTAGTTACATACAGGGTCGTATCCAGAAGTAGTATGACTGATTTTTTTCCTGTGCGCGCGGAGCAAAGTAGGGGGGCTGCATGGCCGGATGTTATGGAGGGGAGCCTTGGGAACAGGTGTCGACCGGCGGTAGTTGCCTGCGTGCGTTAGTTGAGTGTGGACCACTGTGTTAGTGACCTCCTGTTGTGACGCTTCGTCGTCAGTTGCGATGGAGCGAAATTTGGAGCAGCGGTACGCCATCAAGTTTTGCGTCAAACTGGGAAAACCAGCGACCGAAACCAAGGACATGCTTACGCAGGCCTACAAGGAGGATATCATGAGACGCACAATCACCCCGTAAAAAGAAAGCCAGAATGTCGAAATCGATGTTGATTTCATTTTTTGACCGTCGTGACATTGTCCATAAGGAGTTTGCACCTCCTGGACAGAGTATAAATGCACGAGTTTACGTGGAAGTGCTCACACGGGTGCGACCAGACCTGGTGGGGAAATGGAAGCTCCAACATGACAACGCGCCATGCCACGGCGCGTGGATTGTGAGGGATCTCCTGAGCAAATTCGGCGTTTCAACGTTGCCTCACAACCCCCTGCCCTGATGTGATACCTGAATGAAGAGGCAGCTCAAGGGGCATCGTTTCGACTCGGTGGAAGCGGTCCAAGCGGAGACGACGAGGGCGCTGAACGGCATCCCGGTGGACGACTTCCAGAAGGCCTTCGCGACCTGGAAGGCTCGCTACCAGAAGTATGTGAATGCCCAAGGGGCCTATTTTGAAGAGTATTAAGTCGATGTACCAAAATGTTCAATATATATATATTTAATCAGTCCTACTACTTCTGGATACGACCCTGTAGTCTTCGAGCATTAAGCTTCTTAAATCTTACAAGAATTTTTACGCTATTGCTGGTGTTGATTCTACGGAATGCTTATTTGAAGAGTAGCAACTAATGACGGAGCTACACTACTGTTGTTGGAAAACGAAGTTTTACGTAAGAATACTTGTGTTACCCTCAAATGTATGAAATAATACAAATGTATTTACATATTTACTGCTGGTACATGCACCTATGGCCTTAAACTCGTCAAATGTATGGGGGATAACGTCACCGAGTCGGCGAGCACACTATTCACGGAAAGTATTTTCTAAAATATAAAATTGCATATTTTACTTCAAGTAGGCTATAAACACAATCCATACATTAATTTGTTCTATAATTATCTCAAGCTAAAGTAAGCTTTTTTATCCGTTCAGTGCATTCAGAACTTTATATAGGTCTAACGTTGAATGTTGTTGTATACCGGTACTTGAACATGAAAGCATCTAATTCGACCAAGGAAAGTCCAAGATCTGATAAAAATCACTTTAAATGTAATCAACTTAGTTGTACCAATAATATACTAACAAAAAGGTCAAAAACCCAGGTGGGTCCAGCCCGAAAAGCCCGGCGGGTTTTTCGGGTTGGGCCCACTTGGGCAAACCCTGATTCTCACTCCATATTGGAGTGTGAATACAAATGATCTGGGTTTGTTGTGTGTTCTATTATCACTTGTACATAATATAGAATCATTTCTGTAGGTAGTGCAACAGTAAGAAGTGAGCAATAATTGTGCATATTTATACTTTACACGAAATGATACGCACTAAAATGGAAGAAGTAAAAAATAAGTTTATGGGAGATTGAATCTAATACGCCGTTCATTTTTTTTCTTTGCATTGCGGAAATTAATAGCTTGTCCATTTCTCTTTCGTTCTGGTATAACACATTTCATCTGCAAAGTTTGCGAACACTCTGGCCCATATTCATTTTGTATCACGAGGTGGAGCTGCAAGGAAGCCGGCTGGGCCCACACTAAAGACATTTTTTTTTTTTTTTTTTTTTGTACATTCTTTCGAATTTCTATTTAAAAATAATAAATGTGTAACAGTTTCGCCAACTAACTGAACATATTGGCCTCATCAGGCATTGATGAAGCCAATATGTTGAGTTAGAGAAACTCTTACACATTTATTATTTTTAAATAAACGTTGCTTTGTTCAGTAAGTTGTATTTCTATTTTGTTAATAAGGATGGCAAGGCTAGTATGAACCAGTTATTTTTCGGAGTTTATTCATGTTCTCGTCATATTAAATGTCATAGCAATATTTGGTAAATACGGTACCAAGTTTCAACATTCAATGTGTGTTAGTTTTCGAAATTTCCCATTATTTTGAACAAATTCTGAAGCATAATTGTTTGTATTAATTCGAAGCATAATTGTTAAATTCGATGTATTTCGGCTTCTAATTGGCGTTTGGAACTGAAATTTGCGTCATTTCATTTCATTTTATTTTCATAAGTCATACATGGTGCTCGAAGGAAGACGAGCGTATGAATTGGACACGTCATTGCAAAGCCTTTAAGTTTTCTTCTTTTTTTTCGTATACAATTAAGTAAAGGTGCTCTAAAATATTTTTCGAGAAATCAAATTAGGATTTTTCGAAAAATGGCAGGGTTCGAAGGAAATTTTGTGAATAAGGAAAATATAATGCTAATTCATGGATGTTGATAGCTTAGGCCTACTTGATAATGGCGTAAATGATTTGCATATGCGTTCGCTAGAGTTACTTTCACTGTAAATTTGAAATTCTATCAAACTGATATTTCTAGGATTCTAATGCCAGTCATAAGAGACTGTGCTTCTGTAAAACAGTGATGGGAAGAGTTAGAATTTCTAAATATTTGCTTTTATGTAATTCGCACGAAGTGTGTCAGTTATTTAAAGACCAGGCCCCTTTCATGAATATGTTTTTCTAAATGTGCAGAATTTCGTCCACGCGGGCTGCGCGGTAGTCGGCTTACCTCTGGTACGTGTTTTTCTCGAGGCACTCCAGTTTCCTCCTGTATTTTCGTTCCACCATTCACTTGTGGGGTTAATTCTGCATTCGAGGAGCCAAAGCAAAGTAAAAAAAAAAAAACTAATGTTTACGGGAGGAACGAGAACCATAAAGGGTTAAGGTTAAGACGTTAGTTAACACAATAGTAAAAGTTCAATATTCACCGTTGTTTTTATTAATATTATTATTATTGTTGTATTTCGTGTAAATATGTTCGAAATAGAAAGCATGTGGATTTTTTTTAACTTGGTAACTTGGTATTCCTAGAATTTTATCGACCATCATAAAGCTCCACCCCCCTCTGTCTCTAATGCATATGTGTTTACTTTCTAAGCATGGGTCTTCGCCGTTACTGTTTTTCGTTGTTTTGAATAAATTCAATATTAGTGTAAATAGTTGCGAAAGTTATTATTTATTAATAATATAGGTAAATGTGGCAAGCAGGGTTAAAAAAACTTTTTTTTGTAAAAAAAAAAAATAGTTTTTAAAACGTGAAAAAGATGTTCAACATGTTTTAAACATGTTTTAAAACACACATGAAATAAAACATGTTTCAAGCATTTGAACAGTTTAAATCATGATTTTAATCATATATATTTCAAAATTTTGTAATAACTTACTTAAGACTTTTTGCTCTTTACTTGCAACCGACCTTTTCATTTATTTTATCCTGGTTGAGACTACACTGTGTTGGGTATAGATTATTTCAGTATAAATTAGTAATTCTCAGCTTATTTCATATCACAGAGCGTTCACCTCTGGTGCTTGGGGTCCCGGGTTCGATCCAAGCCCCCCAAGTGAACTTTGTGGTGGACAAACACCGTATGCGTGGGTTTTCTCGGGATCTTCCGTTTCCTCCCACTTTCTTCATTCCACCATTTTATACATTATTCATCATCACCGCCTCCTTTAGCCTAACCGGCATAACCGTGGGACGTAAATCTCAAAGATTTCATTTCATTTTCTCCTTTTATTACACCCTCTTACAAATGACTCTCATAAGTACTTGTAACAGCTTTGCTTTGTAATAAGCTTTTTAGGTGGATTTTAAAATCTATCTACTATGGAAACTTCCACAACCTATCAATATGCATGGTTGTAACGTACCGTACTGGTAACTTTACATTCTGATTGCACTTTAGTTGCACAGGGTTTGAATTTTCTTATTTTAGGTTGTGTTAAGTTTCACTTTGTTTTTATAAGTGCTAAGTTGTGTTTAATCTGTTATTATACGTGTTCCGTTCATTATAGTTACTATTTTATATTGATGGCATACGTAATCTTTATCTACGCCATAGCCTTGGTATCTGTATTCCCTACCTGCGCCGTAGGCTATGTTAGGTATCTTTAGAAACCAGTTAGGCGTCGGCTTAAATTAATTCAGTACTGATACGTAACGAATATTCCATGTTTGCCGAATATTATTGACCCGCGTATAGTACATCTGCAGACCTCATTAGTGGAGAGAAACCTTATTAACTATTACGTTGGAGAGAAAATTTAACATAGCTATCCATTGCGATAAAAGTGTGTGAGACCCTTTTTACTCTAGAATGTGACATAAAACAACAAATGCATATTAACGTAAATTGCGCTGTTATGTGGAAGATATATACTTGCATACATATGTATACATATTTTAGGTTTTACTCAACTGAATTCGTGCATTTTATTAATACGATAATCGTTGGTATGAAGAAACTACTTACGTATACGAGTAAGAAAAATTAGATGAAAACCGAGTTGCGTTGTAATGAGATTTTTCTTTTTCGTTTCTCATTTGTTTGTATTATTACAAGTATTACGCTGTTCTTTTGTTTGAGAAGAGTATGGAGAAGTGTCACATGGCGAGATTAAGTGAGAAAAATAAATAAATTTCTTTGTACGATTTAAAAATTTATTTTATATAATGAGAGTAATATAAATCTTTAAAATCTGAGCGGGTAATGATGCTTACATTTTTTTTATTATTATTATTATTTTGGGATGTGATATATTATGTGTGATGTGCGAGTAAGCATGTCGAGTGTAAAATATAAGAGGAAAAGAGTAACATGTCTACTTGAGTTACCGTGACAAAGCAGAGTGATTGTAAGTTAGAAATTGTGATGTTAAATTGATTAATTTGGCCAACCTATGGAAATTATTTAATTTGATACAACCTCTAGATACATTTCGTAAAAAAAAAAAAATAAATAAATAAAAATAAAAAAATAAAAAAAAAATCAATCCTCTGCTCTAAATTTAATTAACATATGTTCGGACTATTGTAACGGTAGAATATCTTGTTCCGGCCGAAGGGAAATGGCAACACGGGACAATGAAGCTGTGGCCAGAATCGTGATATGACCGAAGCTCAAATCCAACTGGAGTTGAAATTGGGTTGCATCGCGGAGCTGATCAACAGTGCGTAAGCTACAAAATAATCTCAGCGCTTCAGGTAACCCAAGTTTTACTTAAACTTTTAGACATGTAAATTTGAAATTTTTAAAATGAAGATGGCTTTTTCGACGCTACCATCATACTAATAATTATTTCTACCAAAGTAATTTTGAATAACAGTGTTTGGTATTGCATTTGTATGTCAATAATGGTGAATACAAAATTGTCGGCTTAAATTGCGTACGGCTTCACACATCTTAGACATTCTCTGATTATCTCTCCACTAATGTAGTCTGGTAGAATTTTCTGGAACAATGATAGCGATCATGGATAACTTCTGTTGCTATGGTAACTACGCATAACATCAAATTCCATGTTTCCTCATTTTGAAATGATTAAAATCTTAGACATAAGCACGAGAAGTCCAGAAGTAGATTAAAGTAAGGAACTTAAGCATATATATTTTTATTAGGATCTGGTTGATGACGTCCAGTTAAATAATAATTACCTCATTTGTAGATATACTTACGGCATCAGCTTGTTGCACTTACGTATTTATGAGAGACTGATCTGTTGTGCTAAATAGATATGATTTTTTTCTTTCTTTCTTTCTTTGGCACTTCATCTCTTTTGAAACTTCGTTTTTTTGTTTCTATTATTATTATTATTATTCTCCCCACAACAAAAGATGTGTGTTACGAATTAACTTTAAGATGCTGTCTGGTAGGATTCTTTTTATTATTATTATTATTATTATTATTATTATTATTATTATTTATTATTATTTATTAGTGCATGCATGTTCATTTTATATAGTTCATATTCCATTATTTCATCATTTTTGGTTTTGTAGCTGAATTGAGTAATTCAATGTTATGGCCATGTAGAGTGATGCCTCATATCTGCCACTACTTCCTTCTAATACTGAGATTGAAAAGGAATATGATTGTGGAATATAATAGAGGATATATTATTGCTCATGTAAACCAATATATTTGATAAGACAGCTCAATTTTTAATTAAAGTTCATGAGGAGTCATGAAATAGAATGTTGTTGAAGGAGGAGAAGTATAATGTGCCTTTTATTTATTTATTTACGGTTAGATTCTTCTAGATCAGTCTGGAATAAATATCAAAGTTCGTTGCATGTGATACTGCAATGAGGTACTTTAATCAGAGAAGTAAGATTTTTTTTTCTTTCTAAATGGAAACAAGCAATATAAACATGTATAATTTTATTTCACTATGCAAAGAATATATTTTGAAACTCTTGTTCTAAAAATGAGATATGTAAATAATAGAAATCGTATAAAACTATCGTATAATTGAGTATTATATATTTTTTTTATCAAATCAGATGATATTTGCTGTTATCTATATTATTCATAATGTAAAATCCTTTTTTGTGTACGTTGTTACCTGAAAACAATAAATGAGATCGCTATCATAAAATGGAACAGTCTAATTCAGTCTTATAAAACAATTAAATTACAATATTATGAAGGTCTAGTATAAATAATAAAGTAATGCCTTATAGATTCTTCACAAGCGGTTGCTATTTTAGTAGGACTCTGGAAAAAGTCAGAATGCGTTGAATTAAAACCGAGAAAATAGTTTTTACAAATTTGATGATCCAAGCTAGGATCCATTTCCATAGAAACGAGAAACATTGAATATAAGTAACTGTGCAAAGAAACAACCGCAAGAAACCCACGAATTTACAAATTTGGCTTAGTTCAGCCAGGATACTATTTACTTTGGTGTTAAAACATAATAACTTTTTAGCGTTTACAAATTTGACGACTACAACCAGGATTTTTTTAAAATTATTATTATCAATATTAAGTATATTTACAAATTTGGCTACACCAGCTAGTTGTTGTTCATTCTGATATTTTGGTTCATTTTAAATAAATAAATTGTGCTAGAAGAAGAGTTTACATGGTGAAACAAAAATCTTTACCATTCTTGTGTGTTTAAAAGTGATTGGGGGAGAATGATGAAACTAGGATGTGGTTTGACACATCAGATGGTGCTATCAAGCATCATGGCGTCCATCTTTGATTGGTATTCGGAATTTCAAATGCAAAGTGAGTCAAGTTACATGTTTTAAGGCTAGAATTTTACCAGAAGTATGCTCGTGCTGTTATTTTAGTCCCAAAACAAGTCCTTTCGGAGTTAGCTTCTGAAAGTTTCCTAATTATGTCCTTAGGGGCTAAGATCGCGTTTCGTAGAGGCGAGTAGGATTTTAGTTGCAAAATTTGATTACTATTTTCAGGACACTGATGCTAATAAATTTATTTTAAAATAATAATAGTACACTTCATGTTGTGCTGACTTTAGAATATTTTCTGCAAGCCTATGTATGTAATTGGTTGTTTTTTAAGTCAATAATTTGTTGAAGAAAAGCGGGGCTCATAGCGAGTTACTTTTTTTCAAATTTGTCCCTAAAAGTTACTTTTTTGGGAGGTAAAGTGACTTTTTCGTGTGATTTATGTTTTGCATTGGCAGTTTTCTAAGAAAATTGTGATAAAAATAAATGGAAAAAGGCAGAAACTTGTTACTCATTAGTCTTCTGAAAGCTTCAGTACTTGCTGCCACATGTGAAACAGTCAGTTTTATTCTCACTTCAGCTTTTATTCTTTCTAAAGCACAGTGGATGGTTGGTGGATGCTTAAGCTCTCAAGGTGGGGTTGAAAATCTTTCTGTGTCTTATTCTTTCTTCTATCATAATAGACTTTTAGTTTTCTTTCGTAATAGTTAAGGCTTCGCTCAACGTTCTGAGTGTATGTTTGTGTGGTCATCATGTTCGTCTTGTGTTATGCTTATATGTTCTTCTTAAGAGTAGGTGATGAATTTGTATATTTTATGGCTTTTAGAACTCTCAATGCTAAGTTAAATATAATGTCTGGGATGAAGAAATTCAGAAATAGGCCAGAACTGGTTCCACTTACTCAGAAGCTTCTTACATCTGCCAAATCTGCTTACCGTAACTACAAAGCATACTTAGAAAACCTAAGAAAGGAGGAAGCTCAAAAAGAAGAAAAGATTAAACAAAACAACAAAGAGAGAGGTGATGGAGAAATTGTCAAAGGGAAAAAGGGGCATGATGAGATTTTGGTCACTTTTTCGTATGCTTTTGGTCACTTTTCAACTATTTTCAAGAGACCAAACCACTATGAGCCCTGAGAAAAGTAATATTTGGGCCGTTCAGAGTACAATGGATCCAAGTCCATTTTCAATAAGGTTCAGTTTTGCGCAGGAAATGAATTCTATTTCAAAACATAATATCTGCGTAGTCAAGAGTTTCATATGACAGCCGCTAGACAATGGCGCAGGAGGGCAGTTGCTCCTACCTTTACTTTGAATTTCAGATTTTGAGGGCAGTAAAGGAGTTTTAGAAAACTTCTGATAAGCAAAGTCAAACAAAACAAGTTTGAGGTCCTTACATTGAACAAATTCGGAGAAAATACAGATGATCAAGACTGGAAAGTTGCTTAGGCACAGTTTCCAGAATTGTAAGCAGGCCTGAAACTCGAAAATAAAGCCATCTTTGGAATCTTTGGGTCAAAACATACAAAAGAGCAATATAGGCCTATAGCTCCTTACGGCCAATGGAAATGGATCTTAACTGATCAAAATCCGTATTTATTCGGTGTAAGGATTTCACACTTTTTCTGTTGGACTTTGTTCAGCAAAAGGTTTTGTAAATCTGCATTACTGCTCCCAAAATCTGAAATTCTGGGTAGGGGGCAGATGACCTCTAAATGGACGCCTCTCTCTAACGGCAATCATATAAAACTCTAAGAGTGCAGCTTGACACGTAGTTTTTCTTTCTTTCATTTCAGATTCGTGGTTGTGGAGGCATGACATTTTCCTTCGGTGTATTCTTTTTGATACATCCTGCGTTTATTTAACATAATTATGCATCATTGACTATGGTATTCGCAGCTTGACTTGTTAATCATTCCCACGCTGCAGCGTACCCAATATAATGTTAATATCTTAAATTTATGAACAGGGGGGTGGGGAAGTTAGCCCTCCTTACCCCCGTTCCGTCAACGCCCTTGTCTAGCGGTTGTCATATGAAACTGTAGCTCACCCTTTCACGTGGTTTCTGTTTCATTTATTTTGTACTCTTGGCTACGAAGATACTACGTTTGCTGAGTAAAAGTGAACCTTTCTGAGAATGGACTTGGCTCCCTTGTGCTCTGAACGCCCCATATCTAAAAATATTTAAAAAAAAAAAAAAAGTTGGAGCCAAATTTATCCTGCAGTCCAAGATTGTTCGAAACGTATAAAATTAGTTTGTTTAGTTTGATTACAGCTTTGCATCAGTAGCAAGGCTATATGAGACAGGGCTTATTTTCTAAAGTGGAATCCGCACCACTAATTTTGGAATTTTATGTTGGATCGCAGTCAAAATCTATACAGCAAATTCTGGACGTCTCGTGCCTCTACCCTCAAAATTTTTTCATACTGACTTGATGGAAAATTACAGAGGCTTGAGACGCATCGTCTATCCTCAAATTTTTTTGGATTTTTAAGCGAAAATAAAATCTGTAAACTTAAAAAGGGAAGGGTCTCAAACCATATAATAGGGAAGCCTCTCGGCGTTTTTAGCAGGTCGGATGCTAAAGGCTGCTAGAGTGTGTTTGATGTATGTCGAAGGTCCGCCTCACCCTTGAGATTTTTTACTTTCTATCTTAGGGATCGATGTAAGTGATGACCGAAGACGGAGGCTGGAGCCAGAGTGGTGGCTATAGAATCTTCCCTTAAAAATTTTTTTTTTAAGAAATCCTTAGACATAATTAGATACTAGCTTAAGTAATAGCTAGAGCAAGGAATAACTTAAGTGATTTCCTTGGGTCAGAGTGATGACCAGGTTTAAGTTGAAATTTTAGTTTAGCCATTAATAAGCTTGAATGATAGCTTACTGGGGTGAGTGATTCTCATTTCTTCCAGATAGAAGAGAAGTAGGTTTTGATTGTATATTTTTCTTTTTAACATCATAGGCAGAAAATACTTGAAAGTTTTTCTTAGTTTTTTTGTGGGACAGAGAAGTCAGGATGATTGTCCTCTCGTTAGAGAAGTGTCCTCTCGTCTTTAGGCTAAGTGATGTCCATAGTTTTTTTTTTTTTTTTTTTTTTTTTACGGAAAGTTGTCAAGCTTTACCGGTAGAGATAGTGTCGGACAAAACTGTGACAACAATGTGTCCACATCCATTGGCATTTTTTAACTATGACAATTTAATAGAAATGTTTCAATGATATCCAAAGAGACAGGATTTCCAACTACCGGTATTATACGGGAACGACAGAGAAGGTTAATATTCAAACCGTTCTGGTTGCAAATTAAGACAAACGTATATAGGGCTTTTAGTATTGAGAGAATAGTTGTTCGTAGTTTAAGTGCGATATCCTAAATAAAATTAATTAATTATATAAATAAATAATTAAAAAATGAAAATTTATCAAGGTATGATTTAGAATTACCGTACTTGATTATGGTCTTACAGTGAATTTAAGTAAACATTTATCGTGTATTTTCACAGAGAGAAGAGCCAGGAAAGCAGCAGCTGCTGCAAGGTCGACTACAACTAAGTTACCAGACCTAAAGGACCATGAAGCAGTTCAGAGGTTTTTCTTGCAGGAGGTAAGTTCATGTTGTAGCTGCTATCTTTGTTTAATGCGAGCTTCTGCCATCCGACGTATAAGGCAAAAATGCATTTGTGTCTATCCGTTTCACAGTAACTTTTGTAAAAGTTCCCGGTTTTGATAAAAGTTGGCGTGTGTTTTCTTTAAGATAGTAAATCTTATTACCTGGAGTCAAGTCGAGAAATTATAAGACTGAATTTAGAGCCTCCGGTCTTGATAAAACATACCTCGCTCTTTTGTAATTTGTATATGCAGAGATTATTAAAATAGCTGATATGCCTAAAGCAAATGGAATATACCTGATCAGTAGAGTCTGTAAAAGTTTTTTGATTGTCGTGGAATTGATATATAAGTCATGAATTGTTTGTAGAGGATTATTGTATCATTTCTCATTTACTGCAGCCTCAGTATCGTTAGCGAGAATAGAGGGAGAATACTTGCTCCTGACTACATGTATTGAATGTTGATTAGGTCTAGGGATTGAAATGGAGATGAAATTAAATTTTAGTTTAACGTTGTACGATTTTGCCCTTTAGTCTAAAGATCAGACGAATGATTATGAAAGAATTTGTGGAATGAGAATATGGGAGGAAATGCGAAGAAGTCTCAAACACCAGTATTGTTTGCAACAAACTCACAATGCCTGGGATCGAACCATGGACCCGTAGCTCCGAAAGGCAATCATTTCTGTCTTGTGATGATACACACAGTATTTCCTATGTTATTTAGCTGTAGAGAGAAATCGGCGTGGCATATCGACAATATTTTCCCGAGAGCTGTTCTTTTTGGCAGACTTTGAGCAACCATGTGGATAGTCTTACATCCTCTCATCTGTATGTCCGACCGGCAAAGATCTGATCGAAGGAGAAACTGATACTGTTTGGCGTTATGGTTTCAGTGGTGATGAAGTCGCTGGCAGTAGAAGTAGAAAGAAATTGTGCTTAGCTTATTCATACCCCCAAAATTTGCCACTTAGAGACTTTACGGATTGAACATGTTTTAGTTTCAGTATCACTTCAACTTGCCGTTTTTGCAGTTGTCACTTTTGAAACAAAGGTCGGTTGGACTTAGAACTTATCATTTACTGGTGTTTAACTATAAAAAAACATTACGATAACTGATGTTCCATTAAGAATAACCTAGAAACAAACAATAGTTCCGCTACGAATTAAAATCTTTAGAGAAATTATATTTCCACTAGTGATGATAATGTTGAAAGATAATAAACTGTAAAAAGCTGACCTTAAATTGACACTTTATAAACGCCTTAGTTACTAATGTTTTTTTAACACTCGTCTTTAAGAAAAGTAGGTTGCGCGAGGTGAATCTCATGACGTCTCCGACCGAAGTGACTCGCCTAGGGTCTTTTCTCTCTTTCTGAATTTTTTTTTTTAATCGCTGAATTTGAAACTTTGCCTCTTTTGTTAATATAAGTGAAATTGCATTAGCATAGAGCGTAGCTTTATTTTGTTCTTCACGTGACTTGCCTGGGGGGGGGGGGTGTTATCTTCTCACTAGATCACTTATTCTCCGTTATGGCAACAGCGAACACAACTGTTATGATTGAGTTGTTCACCGTTCTTATAGATTAAAAGGAAAAGTAGTTTTCACAACTGAGTCTTACTGATTTCTTACTGGATAATTATTTTGGTATTATTTTGACACTTTCTTCAAGTCCAAATACGTTGCAAAAATACAATTATTAATTCTTTAAAGTTTCTAAATGTGATACGCAGATTCAGCAAACCTCCGTTCCACTTGCATCGTCTGTGTTCGTATTGAAACTATTTGATACTAATTTTATATACAAACCCTGTATTATATAGAAAAACAAGTTTCTGAAGGTTTCTTGTTTCCAAGTGAAGATGTTTACAGTCATGATTTTCTATGTTCTAAATGTGTTGACATAATATCAACAATGTCATTAACTGAAGAAGAATAAGTCTCTCATTATGTAGGTCATAAAGATCCTAAAGCTGCAGAAGAATTATTTATGCTCCCCTGATTAGTCAGTTAGAGGTTGATACTAGTCCTAATAAGAAACCATGATCGGTAACGACAATTCTGAAGCTGTACGCATCAAGAAGGCAAAGCGAAATTACTGCACCTGTGAGTGAGTAAACCAAATTAAAACTGACCAAATTCTTCAAAGTAAAAAAATTTCTCTGCAGAAGAAAATGAACCAATAGAAACTTACGCAACTTTCCCAGAATTTATATCAAACTTCAGTGTAGCTGTTGAGTCGTATGAATCCTACATTGAAAAGGTGCAGGTTCTGACAATTATTCCGGTGTTCCTTTTTTCACCACATTCCATGTGCACCCAATTACTTTTGATTTCAAATGGCTTTTGATTTCATGAAACCAATATGTGAGAATGTAGTAACGGAAACTGATTTAATGTATGGCAAAAGTTTCAGTTGTTCATAAATCCTGTTCAACTCAAAAATGAAAGTATATATAGATAGATATATACAGGGGTTGGACAAAAAAATCTTAAAACGTTTGCAAAAGTGTGAAAATCACACCTAGTATGGTGTGGGGCCTCCTTTTGCGTTCAAAATAGATTGGATCCGACGTGGAATGGACGTATTCAGCTCCTGAATCATGGTGTGTGCAATTTTGCACCATTGTTCCTCCAAAACATGCTCCATCTCCTTAAGGGATGCTGGTGGAGGGTAATGAGACCGAACACGCATTTCTAACTCAGACCACAATGGCTCAATGATGTTCAGATCTGGTGATTGTGGGACCCAGGGGAGGTGTGATGGCTCCTGGTCATACTCCTCAAACCATGATTTTACCGTTTTTGCAGCGTGACAGGGTGCCAAATCATCTTGCTAGATGCCATCATCATCAGGGAACAATATTTGAGTCATGGGTAGAACCTGGTCCCCCAAAATGGCTTCATACGCCTTAGCATTCATCATTCCATGCAGGGCTATGATGGGACCTGCAGAAAACCACGATATCACTGCCCATACTGTAACAGAACCATCCCCATGCTTTACAGTTGGGAGCAGACAGTCTGTATCATAGGCCTGCGACGGTGTTCATACGTAAACACGACCGGTTGTTGGGAAGAAGGTGAAGGTCGATTCATCGGACCACATTACGTGTTTCCACTGGTTATGAGTTCACGCCTTGTGGTCCTTGCGCCACTGGATACTCCTCTTCGCGACCAGGGGTTTGGCGATAGCGGCCCTGCCATGAATTTTCATTTTATGAAGTTCCCGTCAATGAAACCGGGTTCTGTACTGTTTTCGATGAAACTGGGTTCTATAGGCCGGAATTGAGTTCAGACGTAATTTTCATTGCAGTGGTCTTTTTAACTGCTACAATCCGTTTTAATGCCCTCCGGTCCCTATCTGGCAGGATTGTCTTTCGACCACTGTTGTGCTTTGCAGACGTCATTTCCCCATGAATTGTGTATGCCCTCGTGACATTGGACTCAGTGCCTTTCGATACCCTCACAATGTTCACCACTGTTGCAACTGAAGCTCCAACAAGACGAGCACCAACGATCATGCATCTTTGGAAGTGTCAGGTCGCCCATTTTACCGCACCACTTTCACACCACGACACTTACAGGTGAACTGGTTACTGCTGACGGAAGAGGAAGGTCCACATGACACATTGAAAACAAGAAATGATTCGCAACCGCAACACGTGTTGTGCAGTGGGGGGCCAAACTTACGTGTCCTTTATGGAGGGTTTTTAATTTTTTTTGTCTCCCGTATATATATATATATATAATATATATATATATATATATATATATATATATATATATATATATATATATATATATATATATATAAAGTTGTTTACAGCATAAGAATTCGTACAGATATTTCGAAACTGAGAATATCATTTTAATCAATAGCTTATCTTTCAAATAAAACAAAAGGCAACAAAGTGAGTTGAACCGTTCAAGAAATAAAGCAGTTCGCATTAAGAAATGGCGCCATCTTTGGCGACCACTATCTCGGGTCAGAAATTTTTATGAACAAAACAAAAATATACGAATTTCTTACTTTGTTCTGAATATTTTACATTTGTAAACTTCATTAACATCTAAAGTTATCAAGGTAAGATTTTTTCTTTGCCTGCCTGAATTTATCTGGACTACGCCATCAAAGTATAGTAATAGGTATAAGTTTTCCTTTTAAATGATACATAATGCGATTTTTGCGAAGTCTGACGTTCGCCTGGCATTCAGTTCATTTGACTTTCTCTAGTAGGCTGGTTTTCTTAAAAGCTTTGAATAAATCTTGTGCGTGTCGAGAAATAAACAGGTTGGATTATTAAAATAAAAAAAAAAAAAAGTCAATAAAATTTGTATAAATATCTCCGAATATTAACAATCTTTAGGGGTAACTGCTATCTCACCAGTAGGTCTGAAATGTGACAGGTATGGAGTCTAACGAATTATTTTATTTCTTCACTTCTCTAAAGAATACTTAATATTTTCAATACTGTGATTTTTAAATCTCTATTTTGGAAATACCTATCCGGATATCGCTCAACCCTAGCTCCACACGAGATAATACACATACAGTCGAATGGTTCGAAATTGAAATTTGTGTAATTTTGACCCAAAGTAAGTTTCGTTGAATTGGAATGGCTACGTGAACTTACCGTTGAATTGAAATTAGCTTTCACTTTCAGGGCTTTTATTATTACGAGGGTCATTCGGAAAGTAAAGAACGTTTTGCGCTAGCGCGTGCGCGTGTTCCCCCATCCCCGCTGTCGCTGGACTATTGACCTGGGCATGCTTTAGCTTCAGTCTGGCACCAGCTGCGATCCGCTACGGTCCGTTATTGCTTCGCTGTGCGACTGTAAAATGTGCGATACAATTACTGATCCCGCCAAGTGTGAGGTTCATGGTGTGATAAGATTTTTGAATGCAAGAAAAGTGCGTCCGATTGAAAATTTATAGACAAATCACTGAGGTGTATGGAAATGTAATGAATGAAGCATCAGTTCGTAAGTGGTGCATTATGTTTAATGGCGGACGGACGAATGTGCACGATGAGGAACGCTCGGGCCGGCCTTCTGTTGTGACTGACGAACACAAAGGAAGAATTGAGCGGAAAATTCAAGAGAATAGGCGATTCACTATTGATGGGCTGCACGAATTCTTTCCTGAAATAGTTTTTGGGTGGAAGCCACTACGGCAGTGATGATGAACTTAAGGAAGCTGTTAGTGATTGGTTCAACAGTTTGGCGGCAACTGTGTATGCCGAAGGCATAGAAAAACTTGTACCACGGTATGACAAGTGTTTAAATTTACAGGGCGACTATGTCGAAAAGTAACTTAAGTATCACATAGTATGTAACATAAATTTCGCCTTTGTATATCAGTTATTAAAGTGTTTATACACAAACGTTCTTTACTTTCCGAATGACCCTCGTATTATTATTATTTTATATACAAAATGCAGTATGGGATTATCGACAAATTGATCTGAAAACACTTTTCACTTTACATATAAATATTCCGGGATTCGGTTTGTGGCAGAATCCAAATGTTCATTATTTACAAGCAGGGTTGGCTGGTTTAAACCAGCTGTTTTTTTTCTTTCTTTCTTTCTTTAAAAAAATGGTTTAAACCAAAAGAACGAAAAATGTTCGTAAAAGTGTAAGTGTTCGTAAAATCTTGATGAACACACATTTGTGGGTTATCACGATTCAGTCCCGTATATTATTCGTATTATATTCAGACCTAAATTCCCCATTCATTACTCAAAGAGATTATACTACCAAAGCAACTTTTATATATAAGTTTATGAATGTTTCTTTTGTGACTTTTTTTTATAGTTTATTATTATTGTTATGCTGCAATCAAAGGAAAATTCTAAATATGCTTCACTTTAATAATGTTTACTATTGATAAAATACATCAAAATGCCGTACTTTTTTTTGAGGGGGGAGGGATCATACAAACCCCACGAGAGGCATTTATTGAAATCAGAAGTATCTTTGATATCAATTTATGTATAAATGGGTTTGAGACAAAGTGGACTCAAAGAATTCCTACCTTTATTAACAAAAAATTGGCTACTTACCAATGAACCCTCCCTTGGAAAGTTTAAACACTTTTTTGACGTTTCGGAACTCACAGCTGGTTCCTTCCTCAGTGCCAAGGTGAAAAGGATTAAAACGGAAAGGAGATAAAAGGAATACATACCACTAAATGAAAGCAACGTACAGAGTAGATCCTGAGGTGAACAGAGCAGAGTGAAAAAAGGAATGAACTGAAAGAAAACGCGGTGTCTATGTTACGTCACTGTTGCCAGATTCAAAATATGCATCAAAGGTAGGTACCCAAGTTCGATCAATGTTACCAGTATCAAGGTTCAATGCAGGTTTGTATTTATGAATATGTTAATATTGCGTTTTGTTTGGCCGATATATGAGGAGTCATATTCGCATTGGACGCGGTAAATACCTGACTTACTTAACGGATCAACAAAGTAGCTTTTAAATCCAGTGAGATGTTTTTGTAAACTTTTGGGGGGAATACTTGAAGCAGATATGTTATGCTTTGCAAGTATACGTTGAATTTTTGTGGATAGTTGTGGAAAACCGTTTTGGGGACTTGCAACGATCTACGTGTTTGATTAAACCATTTTTGTAAAATACACAGCTTATAACCGTTTTCTTATCTTATTTTATATAAAAACTGTATTTCTTCATTAAGATCTTTTTGACGGTCACAAATTAATAATGCTCTGCGAAAGAAGTTCTTCTAAATATTGGCCTTGTACAGTGGCGAATGAGCTGACTGTTGATGTATGTAAGTAGTGCCTGCATTAGGTTTTCGATATACTTTTGTTATAAATTTAATTTGTGATCGGGTAATCAATAAGTCTAAAAATGGAAGACAGTTATCAGATTCGCGTTCAAGGGTGAACTTCAGCCTAGGATGCTGATTGTTGAATTGTTCAAATATTTGTGCAAGTGTATTTTCGTCACGAACAAGTAGTAAAATGTCATCAGCATAACGATAATATCTAATATATTTAAAAGTATCCTGCCGTAAAATAGAAGTTTCAATCTGATTTAAAACAGTGTTGTACAATATTTGGGATAATGTGTTACCCTTGGCTAAGCCATCATTCTGAGAGAAGTAATTATCTTCAAATTGGAATATATTTGTTGTTAAGCAAAACTCAACCTTTTTTGAACCAGCCGTGAGTTCCGAAACGTCAAAGAAGTGTTTAAACTTTCCAAAGGAGGAGTCATTGGTAAGTAGCCAATTTTTTGTTGATTTAGATTATCCCCCTATGCGCCTATGCAATTATAATCTTTTTCCACCAAAAATGTTGGATTGGCGCTCATTTGAAAGTGCAAGGATTAAATTCTTGACTTAATGTTTTTAAAGTCATGAAAGATTCACTCTATTTCTCCAAACTTTTTAAAATGGAAAGTATTTGACTTTAATCAGTCTTTGCGCAATATTGTTTACAATGCACAGAGAAGAGCACTAACTCAGATTATTAGGTTAAAATACCTTTTAATAAACGGGCTTAATAATGACTGCTATCAAATGTGGATGTCTTTAACTTTTCGTAGTGACCCGCTATACGCACATATTTTACAGAACAGATCACATGCTACACTACGAATGGAGTACAAAATTAAATTTGTACCCTTAAAAAAGAAAATCACTCGTTTAGGTGCTACCCTTGTTTTCAATAAACGCAAACTAACAAAAATTGATTCTGGTTCATCTGCAGAATTATTTGTTAATCTTACTGATATTGATATAATTAAGAAATTCTATCAGATTTTCAGGTTAGGTTTAAAATTTAGTTGCCTTCTGCTTTCCATTCCACTGGAGGAGATAATTTGTTCAGTAGGAAAAGCCATAGACCTTGCACCTGATATTCATTCGGCGCAGGGCCGCGGTGGCTGAGTGGTAGAGCGTTCACCTCTGGTACATGGGGTCCCGGGTTCAAACCCTGCTCCCGCCAAGTGAACTTTGTGGTGGACAAACACCGTGTGCGTGGGTTTTCTCGGGGTTCTCCCGTTTCCTCCCACTTTCTTCATTTCATTCATTACTCATAATCACCGTCTCCTTTAGCCTAACCGGCATAACCGTGGGACGTAAAACTCAAAGATTTCATTTCATTTTTTCATTCGGCGCAATCTATTAGAAAGGAATGCTTGGCTAATATCAATACTTTTTTATACTCGCACAAAAAGGTAGGTCCACATGAAGAATCCAGATATGTACAAGGGCTTATTACACTTTAGGAAATTTCTTAATAAACATGAGATCTGGTGTTTAAAGGCTGATCAAGGAAACCAATATGTTGTTATGTCAAAACAAAGATATGCTTCCGGTATTTTAAAAATAGCAGAAAAATGTAATTTTGTTTCACATCCCCGTAATCCATTGCCACAGGTTATTAAGAAGTTACAGTCGACGATTGATTCTTCTCTACATTTAACTGACATCGAAAAAATATATGATAAGAATACATGCATCTAGTCTTCCCATTATTTATAATCTTCCAAAGGTGCACAAGCCCGACATTCCCCTTCGCCCGATCATATCAGGCTTCAATTATCCAGCTTATTTACTATCTAAATGGTTATATAAAAAAAAAAAAAAAAACTCGCAGTTACAATAGTGGTTTCAAATATGTTGTGAAAAATAGTCTGGACGTTAAGCAACAATTATCATCATTTATAAATGCCAGTACCATTTTACTTGCTTTTATAGACGTTGTTTATATGTATCCGTCCATACCACTTTGCTTAACAACCAATATATTCCAATTTGAAGATAATTACTTTTCTCAGAATGATGGCTTAGCCATGGGTAACACATTATCCCAAATATTGTCCAACATTGTTTTAAATCAGATTGAAAATTCTATTTTACGGCAGGATACTTTTAAATATATTAGATATTATCGTTATGCTAATGACATTGTACAACTTGTTTGTGACGAAAATACACTTGCACAAATATTTGAACAATTCAACAATCAACATCCTAGGCTGAAGTTCACCCTTGAACGCGAATCTGATAACTGTCTTCCATTTTCAGACTTATTGATTACCTGATCACAAATTAAATTTATAACAAAAGTATATCTAAAACCTAATGCAGGCACTACTTACATACATTAACAGTCAGCTCATCCGCCACTGTACAAGGCCAATATTTGGAAGAACTTCTTTCGTAGTGCATTATTAATTTATGACCGTCAAAAAGATCTTAATGAAGAAATAAAGTTTTTATATAAAGTAGGACAAGAAAACGGTTATATGCTGTGTATTTTACAAAAATGGTTTAATCAACACGTAGATCGTTGCAAGTCCCCAAAACTGTAACTTCCAGAGTCAAAAACTTGGATTGGAATTCCTTATTTTCAACAAAATTTCAACGTATACTTGCAAAGCATAACATATCTGCTTCAAGTATTCCCCCCAAAAGTTTACAAAAACATCTCACTGGATTTAAAAGCTACTTTGTTGATCCGTTAAGTAAGTCAGGTATTTACCGCGTCCAATGCGAATGTGACTTCTCATATATTGGCCAAACGAAACGTAATATTAACACGCGTGTTAAAGAACATGTTAGAAAATCAAAAAAGTCCCAAGAAGAAGGCATGTCGGGTTTCGAACTCCATTTAAAACAACATTAACACAATATAAAACAGGTTATGGTAATAGGTTCGGCAGAAACAAAAAACGGGAAATTAAAGAATCTTTCTTTATTCATAAATACAAACCTACATTGAACCTTGATACTGGCAACATTGATCGAACTTGGGTACCTACCTTTGATGCATACTTTGAATCTGGCAACAGTGACGTAACATAGACACCGCGTTTTCTTTGATTCAGTTCATTCCTTTTTTCACTCTGCTCTGCTCATTTTCTGGATCCATTTTGTACGTTATCTTTATTTAGTGGTATGTATTCCTTGTTGTATTCCTTTTATCTCCTTTCCGTTTTAATTCTTTTCACCTTGCCACTGAGGAAGGAACCAGCTGTGAGTTCCGAAACGTCAAAAAAGTGTTTAAACTTTCCAAGTGAGGATTTATTGATAAATACCCAATTTTTTGTTAATTTGGATTATCTTCCCATGCGCCCATGTAATTATAATTCATGCTTTTATTCATTTTTCTTACTGATATGCAAATTAAGTCGTTCTATTTCTTTAACTTGTAGTAATAAAAGTCGTAGTGAACTAACTTGGACTAAATTAGTTCTTCTGTACTCTGCAGTATTTTGAAAGTGTCCATATGTAATTCTGTATAATGGTTTCACTTGCGCAACTGTTTATCTTTTTGTCCTTCTGAAATGACTCTTGACAATTATATTAACAAGTATGTAAAGATCAGTAAAACGTATTTTTTTTTATCAGGAGTCCTTCGTGAGTGAGTCGGCAGACGTATCGCATTTGTAGCCAATTAGTCCCGGTTTCTAGTTCAGATGGAGGACGATTTCTCTCGGATGTAAGCCGAGAAGCGGTTTGAATTCCAGTTTAAGCTTATGTGACCCCTTCGCCTTGGTGTAGCTGTTGCATAATAACACCAAGGCGGAACACTTATTTCTGTCCATGTGTGATATAAATACATAGAGCAAATTATTTAAATGAAAAACATGGTTTTTGCCAGCCCTGTTTATAAGGCTTACTTACGTTCTTCGCATGTTAAACTAAATACTCCGGTAAAGATGATTTTTTTTTTTTTTTTTTCCTGTTTGCAATATGTACGACAATGGAGTTGAACCGTGTATTTTCAGCTAATTGGATGTATCCTGTCCTTTTAGAGCTTGCTTATAATGTGTGTGCTTTGCTCTGCAGAAACCTTACATACTCAACGTACATCAAACGAAAGCAATTTGTTGCAGTTTACTTTTAAAATAAAGAAACTTACTTCTCCAATTATTTTTGCCTTTTGTATCATTTATATTACATGTAATGAAAATTTTCTGCCTCTAAAGTATATCATTCATGTGTTTCAGGTACAGCTCGGTGAAGAACTGTTGGCTCAGGGTGATTTGGAAACTGGTGTAGAGCATCTTGGAAACGCTGTTGCTGTTTGCGGACAACCTCAGCAGTTGTTGCAGGTTTTGCAGCAAACTCTTCCACCTCAAGTATTCCATCTCCTTCTCCAGAGACTTCCCGCTCTCGGTCAGGTAAGCAGGAAAGTTTGATTATTTCTTAGTATACTTGTTGTGTATTAATAAGTGATAAAAAGAATGTAGAGAATTAGGTTCCGTATTATTTCATAATTAACTACAAAAGCAAAATCGTGCAGCGGTGTATGACAGTAGAGGATATATTTCTATCTAAAATCGTTGTAACTGGCCATTTTAGCATTAGTTCTCCTTAGTCATACTAGTGAAATATGCACGCGGTAGCCAGTATACTAGGGGGAGAGCTTAGCCGTTTCATGGTAGAAAGCTGACATACAATATTTATTTCCTCTTTATGGGTAGAGAATAGAAATATCTCCCTTCCATCTTCCTTCTTTTTTATCTTCCATTTTCGTGTACGCCGAAACACAGTGTCATTTACATTTGATGAAGAGTTTATATGCCAATTTTCATCTCCCTAATTTGATGGATCGTGATATATATATATATATTTGGGATATAGTTGAATGCCTCTGCTTCTTAGGATACATGTTTTAATCAAAATAACATGATAAAGGCCGGGCTTCAGCAAAGTTCATTATTACCTGTCATTTTTAATTAAGGAATCCCTAATACTATGATATACTGTAATATTATAATATGTAAGTACTATGGTACACAGAATAGCGATATCTTATTACCTTGCACGAATTTAGTAAATTTCATTCTTCAGATATGGAGAAATGGAAATTTAACCTCCGTGTTTGTTTTCAATCGTTGCACATGAAGATACGTTGTTTCGTACCTCGTTTATAATCAGTTGTCAAGTTACGACTACCGGTTTCAAAAGATAAGTGATTACTGTTCCAGCAACCTATAAGGTGTAACCGGAAAGTATCGTGACTGGTCTCATATGAAACACATTTATTGACATATATGTATAATGAACTAGAAGTCTTCAAAATAGGCCCCTTGGGCATTAATACTGCGCTGCCAGCGCCTTTTCCAACTTTGATACACCTCCTGGAACTCGGGAACCGGAACACTGTTGAGCCACCGCGTCATTCGTGTCGAAACGCCCTCCTTCAAGGCCCTCTTGATGCTGGAAACAGAAAAAAGTCAGATGGGGCCAGGTCGGGACTGTGAGGTGGCTGCGGTAGCGTTACGATGTGTAACTGGGCGTATTGTCATGATGGAGTGTCCATTGGTCGGCGATCTCCGGCCGCATTCAGTGAACGCGATCCTTCAAATGGCGGAACACTGCTGCGTAAAACGTACCGGAGACTGTCTGTCCGGCAGCTACAAACTCCCTGTGCACTACTCCTTCGCGTCGAAAAACATAAGAGCCTGGATTAGACGCTCTACTTGCTCATTGGAGCTTTCTTCGGTTTTGGAGACTGCTTTGTGTGCCAGTCCACTTTTTTGCTTTGTTTCTGGAGCATACTCGAAGATCCACGTTTCGTCACCAGAGATAACATTTGTCTAAACAATTTTGGATCCTGTTCCAAACGTGCAACCATTTCTGTAGCAACAGCCACATGCCGTGCCTTCTGATCATCAGTCAACACTTAGGGCACAAGTGGGCGCGCACATTTTTCTCATGTTCAACTTTTCTGTGATTATCTCGTGCACAATAGTTTTCGGTAAATTTACTGCGTCAGCAATCAAGTGCACACTGAGCCGACGTCTGCTTTCAACTGTTCCCGCATATTCGCCATATTGTCTTCATTTCAGCTTGGTGAGAGACGTCCAGCGCGTTCATCATTTTCAACCGTTTCACGGCCATCTTTGAACATTTTGTGCCACATGAACACCATTGTACATGACATGACATGATCCTGATAAGCCTCACCAAATTATAGTACATTTTCTGTAGAAGTTTTGTGCAGTTTGAATCAGAACATGATCGCATAGCACTGGCCCACATGTCACTTTCCCGAGGTTTCGACGACGGCAGACACACACAGTTGCTACAATCATACTCTGCTCACTCCAGCGTCTTGGAACCTACTGTCGGCGGTTACCTCACTTCCCTGCCATTCCGTCTACCACGTCCCGCCATTCCGACTTCGGAACAAACTAATCCTGATACTTGCCGGACATACCGTATATAATAATAATAATAATAATAATGAGATAAATAATAACTGTACGAACAATAATAACAGCAAAAATATCACTAATGTAGAAAGGCTTCTGTTTTTAAAATCATAAAAATATAAACAATCATATGAATAAAACGAAAATAATGTAACATTGTCTCTGAACATAAATTAATTTATGTAACTCGTGAGAATTCCCACGATCAAATTTTGTACGAATTCTCAATGTGACCGCAGTCTAAGTCGTCGGCCGGTATTTTACTATCGATATTGGTATCTTTTTTTACTTTGGTTAATTGTCTGAACCTCTTTTAGCCTAAAAGGCATAATTGTGACACGTTAAATTAGAAACTTACTTTCGTTTCAGAATTTAAATATATCATTCCTTTCCACAAGTTTTGAAATTTGGAAGGGATGTGAGGTAAATTGAAGATGTCGGTGATAGGATTAAAGATTTGAAACAAACAAACAAAAAAAAAAGTTCGACGTAGTCACAAAATTTCTTGTATGGGGAGTTTTTAATACATGGAGTAAAAATATCGAATAAACTTGCACATATTCAGTAAGTTCTTTATCGTACGGGTGGAGGGAAAGGGATGGTTTACTGATACTAAATGTTATTTTCGTTTTCTTCAGCCGTTGGGGATATCGAGATGAAATTTGCAATATAGGGCTTGTCGATGCACACAATACGCAGCATTGTTAAGGAAAGCGTGATCACCTTTCTCAGGTGGTATATTCTTGTAATTGTGATGCAGATTACTATTTTATTTTTGCTCAAAAGTAGCTGAAATGTCCGTTCTTTGCATCGAGAGAATACGTTTATGGAAAATATCTGAACCCCTTCTTTTAGGATCGCATTGGGGTTGAATTTGGAATTAAAGGGCTTCGAGGGGGGTCTATTCATTAACTGACCCTAAAAAGTATGGATTGAATACTAATATCGGTGGTTTTCGATTATTTTTTACCCCACATCCCACTCCTACATGCCGGGGATTAATTTCGCCTTAAACGGCATCGGGAGTGTAAATATGAATCTCAGCGACCATTAAAACTGAGAGATGGATCGGACACTAGTATGGGTCGTTTTCGATTGTGTTTACGTCACCTCCTCATTCCACCCTTATCCCTTCAGTGTTGATGGGGCACGAGTTTGGAGTTAAACAACATTGGGAATATGACTCTTCATTCAGCAACCCCGAAAACTATGGATTGGACACTATTATTGGTTGTTTTCGATTATTTTTCCATGTCATCCCTTTCCACCCTACTCGCTGAAAATGTGCTGAAAGCCTAAGTTAGGCCAGGGTCCACTTATGTTCCAAAAGTAACCAAACTCGGGGCATGGGTCTATGGGAAGTTATACAGGGTGTCCCACAAAAAAGCAGGAAATTTATTGTAGATTCTGTAATATGAGGTGGACACACACATTTTCGTTTATATTTTACTGACACTGTCACTTGAATGTTCATAATCAATGCAAGTGCTCAAAATGATTTCCTGCGGCTTCCACACAGCGGCGTAGACGTTGTAACCAATTTCCGGTGGCATTCTGGATAGTTTGAAGTGTAACGTTGTCCAGGCGTCTGTCAGTACAGCTTTCAGGCCATCAATGTTTGTGATGTCTCTCCTGTGTGCTTGAACCTTCTGTAGCAGTATACCCCAAATGCAATAATCCATCACGTTGAGATCTGGACTTTTAGACGGCCAGTCGTTAGGTTCGATGAAGTCAGGAGTATTAATTCTTATCCATGTCACAGTATCGATTGCTGTATGGGCCTTCGCACCGTCTTGTTTCCATGTCCATTCGTGATCACCCATAACTGTCTTGGAACATCTGGGTGCACATCTCGTCTCTATTCACCACCTGGTTCACTGTTTTCTTCTTTCTCCTGTATCTTGGTAGACATCCTTGACCTGGTGCGTCACCTTCAATGAATCGTAATTCTGTTTTGCCATGCCAAGAGACCGCACCGTAGCACATAATTGATAGCTGTTGCTTATCATATTCCACCATTAGATCTTTCTCGGAAATGTTTGTTTTCACGTGAACAGCACGGTAAATTAGTTTATTTTGCCGGTTTAGCGGAGCATGGAGAGAGAAACATGCTTCATCAGAAAACCACACTTGTTTCCACTTATCGTGTTCGTTGAAACGTATCAGAGCCGCACATTTCACTTCTCGAACTGCCTGGTGTGCTTCAGTAAGAACATTGCACTTTATTTTTCTGTAGCACTTCAACGCGGATGCTTTAATAATGCGAAACACTGAACCTTTAGATATGTGTAGTTCACGAGCAATTTCACGCTGGCTTCTGTGTCTGCTGTTTTGTTTTTCTGTTGTCACAGCAAGCTCCAACACTTTTCGTTTTGTTGGCGTCGCGATTTGACAAGTCATGCCAGATCCTCGCTTTCGCACTTTTGCAGCAGGTGACCCCTCTTTAGTACTGACTCAACATCGGAAAACTGATTTTTACTTATTGCACTGAAGAATTGTGGCAAAATGTCCCTGCATTTCTTCAGTCTCCATGTCGGATGCTCTTGCTTGAAAAGGACAAGGAACAGCACAAAACTATACAACTGCTCATAACACATTATTGCACATACAATCGCTCTTATTGTAGAAAATCCAAATTTCCTGCTTTTTTGTGGGGCACGCTGTATATCAACCATCCTTACATTCATTTTTATTTGCATACAATAAGGTCTTGGACAGGCAGAGAAAATTTACATTGTACGTTACTCTACGTATTTTGTGCATAATTTTTACGTTTGGTGCTTAGTACTATTTATTGCTGCTGTTATTTCAACTTCCTAATCCTGCAGCTATCAACAGATCTGTTTTTCAGGTGCTGGTTGAAACAAAATTCTTTTAAATCTTTAGACTTTTTAATGTCTTGCTGCTTTAACAACGTACTGTTGCCTAAAATCGTTAATTGTGTTGCTGTGTACCTGAAAAGAACTTAAATCATTGAATTGAAAGTATACGTAATATTCAAAATCAATATTACACATAAGTTCATTTACCAGTCTGTCACCATCCGTTAGAAGCTAGTAACAAAGTATTAGGTAGGTGGTCGCAGTTCAGTGAGCACTCAGTGTATAAGAGATCATGTGTAGAAGGTTTAACGTCTTTAATAGAATGCTTTTAGACTCGTACAAATATTTCGATAATCCTAATACCATTGTCTTCAGTGGCCTTAGTGTGTTCCTTAATGCTAGTGTCTATATTTCTTGCTTCCAACACGAGAAATTTATTTTACTAATAATTTTTGTCGCATATTTTGTGTTCTGAATAATTTGACGTTCTATCATATAATGAGTCGCTCTTACGTGTAATTCGGGACGCTACATTTTTTCTTAAAATTGTGGATGTCCTCCCTAATTCAGGACAAGTAGAAACCCTAGTTCATATATCCTTCTATTTGTTCTTCTATATCCTTATGTAAAACAGCTTTATAAACCTATTACTTATCTTAAAACGTTTATCCGAATTGCTCATTTAACCGTGTGGAAATGTGCGGTTTTCATATTTATATAGAACAG